>NW_020328490.1:0-171405 GCF_001858045.2 Oreochromis niloticus
CTAGCTTGCTTACTTGCCACAAGTGCACTGTGCCACTACCAATAGAAAGGAAAAAATAATGTGCACATTTCCACGAGAGAAATCCACGCCTGACCGTCGTTGACGCGCCGCCATGATTCTAGCCTGCTTTTTACATCCAACACAAAACTGCAGTCGTGGTGCTTTTGATTGTACTCAGAACTTGGAAATTCTGCCTTCTGAATAGGAAGATGTGGGTAACACCAGACGCAGATGAGCTGCAGACAGCTGGACTGGGACAAACAATCGTCCCGGCATTTTGACTAGAGACCGCCCACCATTATAGGAAAAAACATAAAGCCTTTGAATGAAACAAACACGTTGTGACAGTGATGTACACTGTTCTGATGGTATATATGTATCAATCTATCAATCGTTTGTTGTAAGACTCAGATAATTATTTTTTTAAAAGCGAGACATTTTAAATGAGAATAATAAAGAAAACTATTTCCTTGTGCCCCCTTTCCCTGTTAATGCCCTACCTGCCCCCTGGCAACACTTTGCTAGACCCGCCCCTGCACAGTTACCAGCTGTCAGCTACATAGAAAAGCATCCTGGTGTTATTTGTCTCTCAGAAACAGCTCATAACTTCCCTTCAACTCATCCATGTCACCTAAAAGGTAAACCTGTTTCTCCATCACCTGTTCAGCTCTGATGATTCAGTAAGGACATCTCCTGGTTTCATCTGCATGTTTCCCTCTCACCACATATCCAAACCGATATCATGACCAGCAGCTTTACAGCTGTGGCTCCAGCAAACATCAGCTGATACTAGAAATTAATATTAAATAAATTCTAACAACAGCTGATCAAGCTTAAACGTGCTGCTGTTGTTTAGCGCGACATCCGCTGCTTTCCTCTTTCTGGTGCAAAGTGGGCGATAAATAAACAGAGAGAAAGCCGATCAGATCATTGATCAGTTTCATGATTGAAGTAGAAACAGGAGAGAATGAGAAGAAGAGGCAGCTGTGCAGCTTCAGCTTTGTGTCTTTTTCATTGTAGCTGAAGTCCGGGACAAACTGTGTTCCTTTTCACCTCAGTACGAAACGCGTAATATTTTCTGAATACCAGACGATTCTGTTTTTACGGGACGGTTGGCAACTCTAATAATTAACCGTATGAACAAAATAAAGTTCAACATCAGTAACATAGCACCCACCCAGCTGTATAGAAACTCCGTCATGCTAGCTAGCACGCAGTACGAAAATGTCAGCATACCGAAAATAAACTCCACCTAAACTTGGTTTATATCTGACTCCGATAGACTGCAGGTCATAACTTATTACCTGAAGTTCAGTTCATCTGACACTCGGACCGGCGGCCGCTTCGGGTCTCTCCTCTTGCCTCCCTTTTCCTTCATCCACCTGCTGGCCTCCACCACTTGCTAATGTTATTGAATCTGTGGAAGCTCCGCGATATCCTCCACACGAAGTAACGAGTAACGAGCCTATCTAAATCCCAGTAACGAGTAACGCGTTCCTGGTTTTGGCATAATAACTAGTTACCGTGCTCGTTACCACAATAATAACGTAGTTACTGTAACGCGTTACTTAATAACACGTTAGTCCCAACACTGATGGTGAGGGAAGCAGCTTCAGGTTCCTTCAGCAGGTTCAACAAAGGTCTGAGTTTGGCTTTTGCAGCTTCAGTGTCTGAATCCTCATCCTGTCTCACAATCATTGTTCTTGTGGCTGGTGGTTTTGGAAACCCAAATCTACAACCAGAGTTCACACTCTTAAAGCATGTCTTTGTGTGGTTTGTGCTGTGCTTTTGTAGTTCAGTGACTTTTTTGTGCAGTTCAGGTTGTTTTTCTGGATCAGGGAGTTGAGCTGAGATGTATCTGTCCACAAAGTCACAGACAGTTTGGTCGTCATCCACATCTACTTCCACCTTTTCTCGAATCCACAGCAACATGTGTATATGCGGACTACCTCTGTGCTGGAACTCAACTCTGTAAAAGTAATCAATGATTTCACCAAGGGGCTGTGCAGGAGAAAAAAGCAAATCTCTGAACAAGGCATCAACATTCGCATCGTGGTCTTAGAATTTCACACTTTTCTGACCAGTCCAGGGCTTCAAAATCAACCTCTTCACCTTGCTGTCTCTTTATTGCTTGAATCACTTCAGGCCATCTCATCTCAGCAGCAGAGAACGTGACAAAGAACTGAGGTGTTCCTATTTGATGAAGCATACTGAATAAATCTCTGGTAGTTTTCTGCCAGTAAGCTGGAGTTCCTCTGAGTGGCTGCATAAATCTGATTGCATCTTTATTTCTTACCAGCTTCTCTACTTCTGTCTTACTTTGTAACATTCCTGATGTGATTTTCCGTCCATCTTTCCTTAGCTGTATTGTCATGCTGGAATTAGCCAAGTGTATTTCAGTGACAAACTGTGAGAAAAACAGGTAATTTGTATCTTTAGCAAATCTTGCATCAATGTTGAAAAGCCTTGACTTGAAGTAAGCACTTGGTGTCAGTTTAAGACGTCTCTTTTCATCCATTGTGGGTGTGGGTCAAAGTATGCGTATTCACCAGAAGTCAGCCTGCAAACTGCGATGACCCATGACTAGCAAAGCATAGCGAATGTCTGGAATCAAACACTGTAATCCCTGTTCAAGGCTCGGAAGATGATCTGTACCATCGAATGTGCCATAACGAGCACACTGCGACATGTCCACTTGATACTCGTGTCTGCGGCTGGTGACCACTGTGGGAAGCTCATCGCAGGCTAGAAACACGCTGTTCACAAACCTCTTTCTGGCACACGGTTAAGATCTGCTCTGGTTATGAATTCATCCTCGTGTAAGAATGACAGGAAAACCAAACTGTTAGCCATGCATTGCTGATTCCGGTACTTTCCATACTTAGGAGAGGCCTGGCTCGGATGCACAGATGCTACACTCGTGGATGACTTTCAGTGTTCACTTTACATGAGACGGTCCTGGAGCTTCTCATCATGCTGTGTTTGTACAGTACCTGGGGTTCAATATGGATACCTGCATAACTTCAGGCTCCGGGACAGACACTAACCACATCTGCATAAGACACTGTGCTGTCTGAACATGCTCTGCATCTGTGCTGGAAAAGTTGAAACACACACGTTACCTGCTCACTGCTCTGAGAAACATTACCTGTTCTTCCTTCTGACGTCTAAGCTTTGGACTGCGACTTTGACCTTTTCTTGGCATTTTGCTGAAGTACAACCTGGAGCTTATATGTATTTATACACAAATGTAAACAAAACTCAACCTTGAAACACAGAAAACGTATAACTCTTTAAGTTACTATTAAATCTGAGAATATACTATATACTACTTTAAAATGTTCTTATGAATGAAAAGCTGATTGTACTACAAACTCAAAATAAAAGATATTCAAAGTTCTCTTGAAACAATTTGGTCCGTTTTATTGTAGTTTTTAGAAACTGTATAATTT
The DNA here is from genome assembly GCF_001858045.2 of Oreochromis niloticus. Lineage (NCBI taxonomy): Eukaryota > Metazoa > Chordata > Actinopteri > Cichliformes > Cichlidae > Oreochromis > Oreochromis niloticus. Next base: position 3,453 of record NW_020328490.1, read on the forward strand.
ACTTATATTTTTTAACCCGACTGGTAAATATTACAACTCCTGTAAATTGATATGCAGAATAAATCTCAACAATCAACAGGCTATAATAAAGTCTTAGCTCTAAGGGAGTTTATGTAAATCTTTCAGATATCTAAATTTAAATCAAATATATGGAGCTGTGTGGTGTGATGATCAGATGACAGGCGATGAGGATTCTTCAGCTGGATTTTCTGCAGCAGTCAGGAACAGGAACTCTGGGTCCTCAGGCAGCTTCTCGATGATACTAACTGATGATGATACTACTTACACTGAGTGACAAAATGGGTTTGTCCTTAAATAATAATAGTATAAACTTGCAGTCAACTGTTATAGCCACAAAACAGACTAGCAAAATGTATTTGGATCCCATTTCTATTTATGTGAATGTATTTATCTGAATGTATGTATTACAAAATAACCAGATTATCTTATTACAAATAAACTTTTAAAAAGGTGATATTTTATATAATTTATCAAAGAAGCCAAACTATCACTGTTAATTCCAAAGTGTAATGCAAATTAAAATGTAGGGTTGTGTAAGTAGTTTCTACTATAAGTTGTACTGTACTGTACTGTACTGTATATTCAACTTTCTACTTGTAATTTCCAGCAAAATGACTGGAGGTGAGAGAGTCTAACAACAGGAAAGAAGGAGCAGTGAGAGCAGAGATCTCTCAGAATTCTGTAACAGATAGATGAAGTACTGGTAACTTCAATTTCCCAAAACTGGGACCAGTCAAAGCTTGATTATTCCAGACAAAACTTGATTCCAGTCAAAACTTGATCTCAGTCAAAACGTGATTTTTGGTAAATTAGATAGAGCTCTTGGGATAGAGTGATACAAGATAGAATGGCTTGTCAAAATGATAGAGTGGGGAGAGTGATAGGACAGACTGAATTGCTTGTTAATGATAGAGGGAGAGGGCTTTCTGCAACAGGTCACCTGTAAGACACAAAGGGACTGGAATTAGACATATTTCCAATAAAGCTGACTTTACTGTATTTTCAGACAATAAGGCACACTTAAATCCTTTCATTTTCTCAAAAATAGACAGTGCGCCTTATGTATTCATTCTGGCTGTGCTTACTGACTTCAAACCAATTCTATGTTGGACACGGCGCTGCAAGATTTTTCAAAATGTTGTAGTACAACTTTGGTAAGCTACCGTAGCTAGGAGCCTCGCGGTGTAATTCGCACTGTGCTTCAACATAATATTAGGTTTCAAACTCATGAAGAATTTGATGGATTTGTGGAAGAGGAATAAACTGAAAAAGTGAGTGTATCGTTCTGTATTTTATGTGTTACAACTGAACAATGTTGCGAGTTATTGTGAATGAGTTGAACACAGCTTGACTTATCTGGCTGTTTCGTTTGGCTTAATGTACCTTATGTTTAAAAAACAGACCCGTTCATAATCTGAAAAATACAGTGCATATTGGACTGAACTGAATGACAATGTTTAACAAATGGTGGTGGAACTGATATAAGGACACTTTTGCATTCTGTTAACACTATAAAAACAAACAGAGTGTATTGACTGAAATCAAGATGTGCTGCAACAGTTCCTGTAAATATTATATGGTCCAAAAACCTACACACTGACATTAGAGCAGTCAGTTTCAGGCTTCCTGTTCTACATTAAGTTTACATCCAGTCAACTCAAATTTATTGATTGACTGACCAAACTGAACACCAATCCTTTCTCACATTTGCCTAAAAACATCTTGATGATCACAAGAGCTGTGCTGACTCACTGCACTAAACTGAGTCTCCTATAGTGAGAGACGAATTTCAGAAAAACACCAGCGTTTAAGTCAAACATGATGCTGTTACTGTGATGGTCCAGAGTTCCTTTACTACTTCAGGACCTGCATCATGCCGTCAGGTCCTGAGCTTCAGTTTAATCATACTTGGGATTCACAGCAGGAAACTGATCTAAAGCAAACAAGCAAGTCCAACTCTGAGTTTGACACCCCTGGTCTACACCAAGAGTTTCATTTTATTCAAATACACAGTGGGCCAAAATCCAAAAGTGGAACAAGGTCGCGGGCTAACATTAATATTTATTGAAAAAAGATCTTCCTCCAGATTTAAGAATGAATCTCTTCTTATGGACTCAAACAAGTTTTGCTGAAAAACTGAATATGGAACAAGCAAAGCTTAATACTAAACAATATAATACCAGTAGGCCAGCTCTAATAATAATTTAGTATGGCTTCGCGGGCCAAATGTAATTAGGCGGCCAGAGTTTGACACCTATGGTGTAGACTAATCAGAGTCTGTACTTTAATGAAATTGAGAACTTTACATGACTTGAAAACCTTATATTGGACCTTAATGAAAACAATTCTGAAAGTAGAGTGGACAAAATCCCCGCCCCAGTAAATGCTTAATGGTACTTGTTGCTATCAGGGCCTCCACAGCTGGGTATTAGACAGCAACATGATTTTACATTAGGCCAGGTTGTTCTGGTTTGATTTTCTGTGCTTCATAAATGAAATCATCACTGTCAAACTGTTTTTTTCTATTTATCCAGGTTATCCTTGTTAGATGATTTGAAACATTTAAATGTGACAAAAAACATAAACAAAATAAATCTGCAAGGAAGAAAGACTGCAAGGACCTCAGACAAACCTTTACTTACCAGATTTGAGACGATCAGATCAGCAGTCTAAAGAAAGGAAACAATACATCAGATCACTGTGTAATGACTGTTGAGCCTCTTCACACACAATCCAATTTACTGTGACATAGAATAACTAGTAAAATCCTCAATTTCTTCAGGCCTTTATGAACATTAGTTGCAGAGTCTCACATGGCTATAACGTGTAATAAAAGCATTCATACTACAGAAGTGCAAAGAATAGGCACCAATATTTGTTGGCACAAATGCAGGATATACCAAATATTTCCAACACAGAAGCTTTGTGGCTCAAACATTTTCAAACAGAAGTCAGTTGTAATAAAATGTGAAGAACCACAACTTTAATGTCATTTCAGGTTAAAAACATTGAATACAAAGTAATTGTTTAAATCAGAAGCAACAGGAAACCTCATCAGGTTTTAGTCTATGTTACACCAACAACAGTGGCGCACAATTTTTTTCTATTGAAATTAAAATTTCTTAAAATATTACAATAAAAAGTCCTTCCATTGTACCTGTTGCTCGGAATATTTATGTGTTTTTCAGTATGTCCCTTTTTGGCAACATTTAGATTTAATTTTAAAACACTGGCTTTAATATACCTACTCACACTTTAGATTTTCTTACTTTTTATTATCACTTAAGGGTAAAAGTATCACTTGTTGTCACTCAGGCAAAATACTTCTAGTGTTTTGACTTCATGCTAATTCATAAGTGGAAGATGAGAGACACTAAAAATCGATAGCTGTGTTGCTCTTAACTGTTTAAGTTACCACCTATACTGACTCACACAAAGCACTTTCATAGTATGGTTCGCTACATAACCCACATAAGGATTATGTAGCATAAGGAGAAATTGAACAAGTGTATGCAAACATCTCTGACATTTAGCTATATTTGGACTTGATAAGCCATCAAAAATTAAATTTAGACATAAATGATGCTATTAAACGTCAGGGACAGTCAGCAGTCCTGTGTGGGGGCGCTGCTGCTACAGGTTATAAATCCTGACTGTCTTTTGGCCATGTATAAAATACTAAACATTACCATCACTGTCTACTTACCAGAAAAGGCAAAACCAAAGATCTGTTCACTCTATAGCAAAAGACAAAGAACAAAAATACAGAATGAGACAACTCAAATCAACATCAGAGTCAATACTGCATCACTCTCTCTAGTCAGATATATTCAGGAAAATTCTTTGATTACCACAGCTGGAATACATGCAACAGCTCCTCTCCGTTTTCTTTTTTTTCTCTACACCCTAATAAAGATCACCCTCTTCATGAAGGTAATATGTGGTTTTATCCATTTGCAATAAACCTCACAAGTTTTGTAGTCATGTAATGCTCTACAATTTAGGTTCGATTACATAACAGAGTAGATATCATAACCAATGATTTGCTACACCTAGAAATGCACACTTTATCAAATGGTGACATCACAATTTAAAAGCAGGCACCAATCACAAATGATAGCTTGTATGTAATGTTTGTAGCCTTTAACATTTGAGGTGGCCTGCATTCAAATTCTATTGACACAATAAAAACAAACAGTCTGAAAACATAAATTAAAATTCAGTAGGAAAAGAACTTAGAAGTACACAGAAATTTACTTGGGGCATGTTTGATACACAGCAATAAGCACTCAATTAAATCTATGACAAACTTATGATAGCTGATATTAGGCCCTAATTATCAAAATGTAGTAAAAATATAATTTCTTTGTAGATAATTTAATGATAAAAAAACAGAAATGAGTCCTGAATGTAAGCTGTTGCATGTAAGGACTTTGCTGGAGATTCCCACATTTATTTAAAAAAACAACAAACAAACAAACAAACAAACAAACATGACTTTCACATACAGTTCATCTTTTGTAAATGTGGGCAGGATTATTTTCAAAAACACAGCCTTGTTTTTTTTTTTGTTTTGTTTTTTTTAAGTATCTGGCCTCTTGCAAATTTGATAATTTTATGTTTTCATCCCACTTGTATTCTCCAAGTCATCATCACAAATTACAAAAAGCAGTTTTTAGACCGGGATTTAATTTATGAAGAGAAAGAAGCTTTTGAAATCCTCAATGCCCTACATCATGGGTCTCAAACTCCAGTCATCGATGGCTGGTGTCCTGTAAATTTTGCACATGTCCCTGTTGCAGCACACCTGAATAACATTAATAGGTCATTAGCAGACTATACACTCAGCCATTTGCTTAATGTTACAGCAACTCACGAGTGAATGAACATGATGAAAGAAAAGTATTTTAGAAGTACATTTTTCCAAACACTTACATTTATTCAAATTTAATTGAGTAGGTAGGGTAGGGTTAGAGCAGGGGTCCCCAATCCCAGCCAGTGTCCCTACAGGTTTTAGATGTGTCCTTGATCCATCACAGCTGATTTAAATGGATTAATTACCTTCTCAACATGTCTTGAAGTTCTCAAGAGGCCTGATAATGAACTAAACATGTGATTCAGGTGTGTTGACCCAGGGTGAGATCTAAAACCTGCAGGGACACCGGCCCTCGTGGACTGTGATTGGGGACACCTCAGCATGCAGTCAAATTCTATACTCTTGCTAATGACCTACAAATTTTATTCAGGTGTGTTGTAACATGGACACATGGAAAAGCTTCAGAAAACAGGCCCTCGAGGACTGCAGTTTGAGACCCCTGCCCTATGTGAAATTTTTTTTTCCATGAACTGCTACTCATGAGCCGCTCAAGATAGGTTTACAAACACACTTCTAAGGATTTGGAGACCCATCCCAGAGGTTGTAGACAAAAAGGCAAAAACATTGACTGGCCAAACTGAACACCAATCCTTTCTCACATTTGCCTAAAAACATCTTGATGATCACAAGAGCTGTGCTGACTCACTGCACTAAACTGAGTCTGCTATAGTGAGAGACGAATTTCAGAAAAACACCAGCGTTTAAGTCAAACATGATGCTGTTACTGTGATGGTCCAGAGTTCCTTTACTACCTTCAGGACCTGCATCATGCCATCAGCTCCTGAGCTTCAGATTAATCATACTTGGGATTCACAGCAGGAAATTGATGAGTTGATCCAAAACACAAGGAACTCTGAACGAAACAAAACTCTTGGTGCAGACTAATCAGATTCTAGACTTCAATGAAATTAAGAACTTTGCATGACTTGAAAACCGTATATTGGACCTTAATGGAACAAAATCTGTCCAAAATCCCCCTAGTAATGCAAATCAGTCATTAATAGTTACTGTAAATGCTTGATGGTACTTGTTGCTATTAGGGCTATTAGACTGGGTATTAGACTGCAACATGTTTTTACGTTAGACCAGGTTGTTCTGGTTTGCTTTTCTGTGCTTCATAAATAGAATCATCACTGTGAAACTGCTTTTTTTATTTATATATTTATCCAGGTTATCCTTGTTAGATTGTCTTTGTGAAAGCCAAAGACAGAAAACAAAATCTTCCTCTGTTGCAACTGGAGGAGCCGGGGAGGAAGCTCTGGGTTGTTTCCCCTGTGCCAGTTTTCATCTGAGGGGTTCCTCTGCCAAGATGACCGAAGGAAAGACGTTGTACTCGGAGCTCCTCCGTCAGTTGGAGTCTGAACCCCATGCCTTTTTTTCACTTCCTGAGAACTTCCAGTGTTGTCATCCAACATGCATTCTGGTTTAGGCTCACATCTCCACTTCATCTATAATCCTCCAGTCCTCACACCTTCGCCTCCCGTGCAGGTTTGCACAGCAGCTAAAAGATCTCCTTTGTTATAAAAAAGTCAAAAGTAGATCTCAGGCTGCTAATGCAGTGGTGGGACCCACATGGTTTTCCTTTCATGAGGGATCCACTCAGTCACCGGCTCCTCGGTCTCAGAAAATGCTCCTATGTTCTTTTCCATCAGCTGCTTGGCCTCCACCTCCATCCCAAAGAAGAGGATTCAGGCACTGGCTAGTCAGTAGTGATGCAGTCAGCCTCTTTGGAGATTGTCCCCTCATCTTCTGGAGAGGAAGTTTCTTCATCTTGGGCAGATGTCTTTTCTTCAATGACAGAGGACTGCTGCTGTCCTTGCTCTCTGACCAGATCATAAAGACAGTGCTTGAAGAAGTGATGACCTTCTTGCTATATAGCCAGAATAAATGATCTGGAAGCTGTTAGGCTTACTTACAGCAGTAGCTCTGTCTGCACCTGCATAAACTCCAGGACACGTTTACAAACAGTGTTTGTTGTTGTTTGCGCTGCAGCTGCAGGTTTGAACTCTGCAAAATGTCCTGTGATTGGGGTTTTTTTGTTTTTGTTTCTAGAGTTCTTGTATTTATGAAAAATACAAGAGTAAAAGTGCTTTTAACATGTGCTTCAAAGCTAAGTTTCAATAACCTGCATCGACAGAAATTCACTGCAGCCTATGTAATATTTGATGCGTCATTATTTATTCCAGTCTATCTTGCAAATACATGTCTGTGCTGCAATATCATGCACTTAGTGCCTAACCCCTTAGTGTTATATAATCAGTAATTAGTTACTGATTACTTTTTTCAAGTAACTTGACCAACACTGGTTATTACAGCAGTGAATTTGAACTCTGTGTCAAATACTGACAGGTTAGGGGACAAGTTGCATTTATTTATTTATATTTCCTGTCACCTTAAATCTAGTATTGTTCGTTTAATATGTTGACATTACTAAATGTGTAAAAACAAAATGTACGAGCTGTGATAACTTTCTGCTTCTTAATTCAGATCAAACTGAGGTTATTGTACTCGGCCCTGAAAATCTTAGAAATATGGTATCTAAGCAGATTCTTACTCTGGATGGCATTACCTTGGCCTCCAGTAACACTGTGAGAAACCTTGGAGTCATTTTTGACCAGGACATGTCCTTCAACGTACATATTAAACAAATATGTAAGACTGCTTTCTTCCATTTGTGCAACATCTCTAAAATTAGAAATATCCTGTCTCAGAGTGACGCTGAAAAACTAGTTCATGCATTTATTACTTCCAGGCTGGACTACTGTAATTCATTATTATCAGGATGTCCTAAAAACTCGCTGAAAAGCCTTCAGCTAATCCAAAATGCTGCAGCAAGAGTCCTGACAGGGACTAGAAAGAGAGAGCAGATTTCTCCTGTTTTGGCTTCCCTTCATTGGCTTCCTGTTAAATCCAGAATTGAATTCAAAATCCTGCTCCTCACATACAAGGTCTTAAATAATCAGGCTCCATCTTATCTTAATGACCTTGTAGTACCATATCACCCTATTAGAGCACTTCGCTCTCGCACTGCAGGCCTACTTGTTGTTCCTAGAGTGTTTAAAAGTAGAATGGGAGGCAGAGCCTTCAGTTTTCAGGCCCCTCTTCTGTGGAACCAACTTCCAGTTTGGATTCGGGAGACAGACACTATCTCTACTTTCAAGATTAGGCTTAAAACTTTCCTTTTTGCTAAAGCATATAGTTAGGGCTGGACCAGGTGACCCTGAATCCTCCCTTAGTTATGCTGCAATAGACGTAGGCTGCCGGGGATTCCCATGATGCATTGAGTTTTTCCCTTCCAGTCACCTTTCTCACTCACTATGTGTTAATAGACCTCTCTGCATCGAATCATATCTGTTATTAATCTCTGTCTCTCTTCCACAGCATGTCTTTCATCCTGTTTTCCTTCTTTCACCCCAACCGGTCGCAGCAGATGGCCGCCCCTCCCTGAGCCTGGTTCTGCCGGAGGTTTCTTCCTGTTAAAAGGGAGTTTTTCCTTCCCACTGTCGCCAAAGTGCTTGCTCATAGGGGGTCATATGATTGTTGGGTTTTTCTCTGTATTTATTATTGTGCTATCTACTGTACAATATAAAGCGCCTTGAGGCGACTTTTGTTGTGATTTGGCGCTATATAAATAAAATTGAATTGAATTGAATTGAATTGAATTGATAACTGTGTCTGATAGAATGAAGTATATGAAATATTCCTTTATTGGGTGAGAAAATCAGACCATGTCATAACTGCTTTAAGTCATACAGAATAGATATCAGAGCCTTAAACAGGCTGACTTCTGCTAAATGAGTCAAACTGGGCAGAAAGTATACAAACACATAACAGAATATGAACTTAGCTCAGAATATATAAAGCATATAAACAATTACAGCAATATGATGCAACAAACACAGCAGTGCTACTAATCCAAAATACTCAAAGCTTCATAGAACTGAAACAAACATTTATTTTTAGCTCCATTCTGCTGCTGATACATACTTTAGGTTTCTGAATATTAAACTTGTTGCTGCCTTTCATAGTGTGTAACTTGAAGGCCCTGAGTACTTTCTCCCACACTGAAAACACTGGGATGATAAAATTATTTGAACATTACCTAATAAGACTGATTCAGGACAGACAATTAGGGTGCAAAGCCTCACAGATGATGTGCAGCAGTGGGTCCCTCAGTCTGCCCTCACCCACATGGAAATCAAATGTGTGATAAGCTGCAGGATTCAAACACAAGTGTAACTTATAAATACATGTTCATGCTTTTTGTTGTAAGATTTTATGTTTTATGTGTTTTTATTCGTTGTTTTATTATCTTTCATTAACAAGCATATCATGAAGTGTTCATATATTTCACAAGATTTGCTGAACTTTTCCACTGTTTTGCAAGCTGACATTTAACTCTACATCACAAATAAGTTAAACAGGAAACAGATGCAGCACCCAAACCACAAGAGTTCAAAAGTGCACCACGTTTCCTAGAAGAAGCAGCCAGACACACATGTGACTCACACACACCCACACACACAACCATTGGTTTAGAGGAACTTGTAAAAGAGGAAATGTGATGTACTTGCATACGCGATGTAACCTATAAATAAAGAACTGTCGCCTGCACTCAGTGTGGGTCTCGCCAGAGTCCTCACCCGTGCACGTATTATATTCAAACCGTCTGAGTGTCTTTATTCAACCTGAAGAATGTCTTATTAAAAATAAACTCTTCAAATCAAATCAAATCACTTTTATTGTCACGTCACATGTGCAGGTACACTGGTACAGTACATGCGAGTGAAATTCTTGTGTGCGAGCTTCACAAGCAACAGAGTTGTGCAAAATACAATAACATGCAACAAGCAAAATATAAAAATGGTTAATCTAAAAAGTAATAAATATATGTACCATATATAAAGGTATATACATTACTGAATGTGTGTACTAAATATGTTTTTCTACGTGTGTGCGTGTGCGTGTGTGTGCGTGTGTGTGTGTGTGTGTGTAAACAATAAAATAAGATATATAAAATATACAGAGGTAGGTATGTGTAAAACAGTGGCATTAATGTACAGTATGGAGTGCATAATGTTGAAGTTCCAGTAGTGAGGGTGAGGTGTCTATGACGTGTTCAGCAGTCTGATGGCCTGGTGGAAAAAGCTGTCTCTCAGTCTGCTGGTTCGGGACCGGATGCTGCAGAACCTCCTTCCTGATGGAAGTAGTCTGAAGAGTTTATGGCTGGGGTGACTGGAGTCCTTGATGATCCTCCCCACTTTCCTCAGGCACCGCTTCCTGTAGATGTCTTGGAGGGAGGGAAGCTCACCTCCAATTATCCGTTCAGCACACCGCACTACTCTCTGGAGAGCTTTGCGGTTGTAAGCGGTGCTGTTGCCATACCAGGTGGTGATGCATCCGGTGAGGATGCTCTCAATGGCACAGCGATAGAAGGTCCTGAGGATGCGGGGGCTCATGCCGAATCTTTTCAGTCTCCTGAGAAAGAAGAGGCGCTGTTGCGCCTTCTTCACTGTTTTGTTTATGTGTACTGACCACGTAAGATCCTCAGCCAGATGTACACCAAGGAAGCGGAAGCTGCTCACTCTCTCCACAGCGGCGCCGTTGATGGTGATGGGGGTGTGTACTCCTCTGCACCTCCGGAAGTCCACTATCAACTCCTTTGTCTTTGTGACGTTGAGGGTGAGATGGTTGTCTTGACACCAGTGGGTCAGGGCGCTGACCTCCTCCCTGTAGGCCGTCTCATCACCGTTGGTGATAAGACCCAACACTGTAGTGTCGTCCGCAAACTTCACAATGATGTTGGAGTTTCTAGTGGCCGTGCAGTCGTAGGTGTAGAGTGAGTAGAGGAGAGGGCTCAGTACACACCCCTGTGGAGCACCAGTGTTCAGTGTGATGGGGGATGAGGTGGTGCTGCCCAGTCTGACCACTTGGCGTCTGTCAGACAGGAAGTTAAGGATCCAGCTGCAGAGGGAGCTGCTCAGTCCTAGATCCTGCAGTTTCCTGTCCAGCTTCGAGGGAACGATGGTATTGAATGCTGAGCTGTAATCTACAAACAGCATTCTCACATACGTGTCTCTCTTCTCCAGGTGTGACAGGGCAGCATGGAGTGTCAGGGCTATGGCATCATCAGTGGACCTGTTGTGGCGGTATGCGAACTGTAGAGGGTCCAGTGAGTTGGGTAGTGCGGAGCAGATGAAGTCCCTGACCAGCTTCTCGAAGCATTTGCTCACGATAGGGGTCAGGGCTACAGGTCGCCAGTCGTTCAATGAGGAGATGGTGGAGGATTTGGGTACAGGGACGATGGTGGCCATTTTGAAGCAGGCTGGGACTACAGACAGAGAGAGGGAAAGGTTGAAGATGTGTGTAAACACTCCAGCCAGCTGAGCCGCGCATGACTTGAGGACGCGGCCGGGAATCCCGTCCGGACCAGTAGCTTTGCGTGGGTTCACTCTCCTGAAGTACTTCCACACATCCTCCTCAGACACAGTGTGCGCACTGACGTCATCCGCGGTGCGCACTCTTGACACTTTTATTACACAATCAGAGAGAAAGAAACAGAAAGAGTGCAGGACAGACAGACAGGTGACAGTCTCAGGTGTACACACTGCTACAAAACAGCACAAGAGAAGGAGGATTTAGTGTTTGTGTTATTACGAGTGCTAAACAAGAAGAGTTCCCAGATGGTACAGTGGACACATGTGTGACTCCTGTGATTAAAGCATCTTTCTTTCAGCTTAACGAGTGAACCGTCAGCTCGTTCAAACACACGTTAAAGTCCGTTTGGCTCGACACCACCGAACAGAGGCAGCAATATAACATAGCTAACATTAACAGTGCAGTGAATCCTGCTTGTGCCGTCATATTCAGGACTGCAAACCGAGCAGCATCACTGACTTTCAGCTTGTTGTGTTTGTGGATATATGACTGACTTTAATTATCCATAAAATCATCACATTCTCTGTAAAGGCTTTGAAACCAAGCTGACGCTGAAAGTACAAACATCACTAACATGACATAACTTTGCCGACATGTGGCCAACAGTAATGTTCTTTGTTAATATTCAGTACTTACTTTTAAAAGTTCAGCCATGCGCCATTTTTTCCAACAAGCGGCCGCACCTCCACTAAAGCAACAAAACAACCAAATATTTAAAAAAATCCCTAAAAGACAAATGAAACAAATACACCCTACAGTAGAGTTCTTTATAAACATATCAACCAATTCAGAGTAAAAGACCAGTCAAAGGCAGTCCATAAACATTTGCAATAGTAAAATGAGCAGTTTTCCTGAAGACATCAAATCGCTCTGCAGTGCTTAGCCGCTTCACGCTCTGGGCCACCTTGGATGAGAAAGGAATGCAAAATGATGTCGTCGTCTTTTTCTCCTCCTCCTTCTTCTTCACAGCAAAATGGTGCATTACAGCCACCAACTGGTGTGGAGTGTGGACCAAATGACAAAAACAAAATTCAAATCCTCCCGCACAAATGGGTCTGCTTTAAAAACCAAAATACAGCCTTACTTACTTTTCACTTATGTAGTTTGTACGAAATAAATCACTCAAGTCCAGTTTCACTGTCATATCGTCCAGCCTTTTTGATCAGTTGTCTTCTTTCAATATCATACTTCTGACAATGCAATAAAATGTGTTGTCTCCTGTTCCTTACTGCAAAATAATGTGCTATTCAAACCAATGTGTCTGAATCTAAGTCGAGATATAACCATCTCCTCTCTCCTGTTTTTTCCTATACTTCTCATTTCCCCCACTGCACAGCTGTTTCTTATAATTCCTCTAATTATCAGCTGGGAAGGTGTGGATGTTTGCGCTGTGTTCGCGGACATCACGTAAAATCCTCCCCAAAATATATTTCAGATTTGAGGGAAACTTTATCTTTAAACTTTAGGTCGTTCTTACCAGCAGCTGTCACACTCTATAATGCAGCTTAACATTCTTTTGGTCATCCATCTGCCAGAAAACACCACAGCAATATTCAGAGGGAGGGGACAAACAGGTCCGCGACGTAATCATCATTTTGTATACCAACCGTTGAATGACTAGACGGGTAGCAAAAAGTTACTTCAAATTAATGCAGGCCATACATCACAAAAACATCATTGACAAAGCTATTCTAACCCAAACTTCCCCTAAGGAAATGAGGAGACAGATATTAAAACTTACAGCATTTATCAGACCCTCCTCCCCCACGGAGGACCTTAGGGAGGCAGTGGGAAGGAACACGCAGACATGGTTGCAAAACATTACACTAAGATTATTGTAAACCATGGTCACATAACATGGGAAGCTTTTCAGCTTTTCACTGGATGACAAAGCGTTACAAAGCCAGGTTAGCTGCAGGTACGATGGTACAGTCAGTCACTGAAAACTTGGAGGGCTCAGACATCTCTGCTCCCTCGCCTTCTGTAGAATCTTTTGGAGAAGAGACAGCAGAGGAATTAAACTTAGAGAGCGAGGAGGAATTCCCACCCCTGAGCCAAGTGAACAGATTAAATCAGACGTCCCTGTACCCTAAAGTTCAGGTCACGAGAAATCCCACTGTTCGGGACTCACAATCTACCCCTTTGATAGGGTTAGGGGACGTCTCACCAAGCCGGGTTATTTCTCCTATTGTTCCTGGAAACGATGAAAAGGTGATTGGGTCCATTCAGGATCCAGAACCGACAGGTGCAAGGCCTGGGGAGGTTAAGGTTGGGCCACCGATTCCTCAGACAGGTGATGATTTTGTCCAGCCCAGAACAAATTGGAGCAAACCTACTGATAGAGCGAATAGGAGCGAAGTACAAATTAGAGAAAAAAAACAGACTGTGACTAAATCTCATTCATTCCATCAGACTGAAAATGTCTAGGCTAGCCCGGAGATACAGACCTGCAGTGACGGGTCCCAGATTATCAATCAGACCTATTCTTCTGCTGCCAGAGTTCTAGCTGACGGTACAGGGGCGCCCCCTGGGGGAGTTCAAACACACACACACACACACACATACACACACACACACAGACACAGAACTGTATAAATAAAGAACGCAGACAGTGATGAGTCACAGATCCTGCGTTCCATGACTGCCCACTCGTGAGTGAAAAACTTCTGCAGTGTTTGTGTTTTCTAACTCAGATGTCTCAGCTGAAGAACGGCAGGGTGATTTAAAGAAATCCCCTGTCAACAGGTGAAAGGAGTGTAAGCGGCCGGGCAAAGCTGGTGGGAAATAAAACTAACAACATGATGATGAGGGGGTCTGACCTCATCTGAACCCAAAAATTTAGTGATGTTCGATTCGTGAACGAATCGTTCAATACTCGAGAATCACTTTACTGACTCGTGAATCATGATTCACAAGCGCAACTGACTCACTGACTGTTGCTGTTAGCAAACTAATTCCATTAGTAGAAATATATCTAGCTTATAATTAAAATTGTGGGGGAAAAAACAACAGCCAGTTTATTAACAAAAACATTCCTGCTCTGAACTGGAAGAAAAATCCCTGAGTACAAGCTCACATCAAGACAATAGCTCCTCGGTTCACAGTAACATCGCTCAGCTAGCATGCGTACAGCACATTTGAGTTACTCACCCCCTCCCTTGCTGTGCTGAATCATAGCATAAGCGAATCACTCAGGACTCACTAACCCCCTTCCTCCTGGCTCACAGCTCAAACGAGTTGAACGAATCAGAAACTTTATTGAACAAACAATGAGTTATCCAACATAACAGATGGGCTGTGGACAGCCTCCTAGTCTTCAACTCCGCCCTTACTTGCGTGTTTTTCCCAATCGCTAGCGCCACAGCGCGAAAACTTTAAAATAGACCCAGAAATGTCGCTCCGTTGTGTGGACAATTTTATTTCTCGAGGAGCTAGAAAAACCTTATCGTCGTCGCCCGCACGTTTTGTACCTTAGGCTCATCAGAGACAATCATATCCAGGTAAAATCATTTCCTTTAATCTACACGCATTTAGGAATTACTTAGCTAATTACACAGATAATTGAAATATTGCCGGCGTTGTGCCAAAAAAGTGTTCGCCTGCCAAAACTGATTTCCAATGTTTCCGAGTGTAATATGTGTAATATCTTTATGTATGTTGGTAAATACACTTCGGTGAACATGGTTTACTAAGGGGTTTTATATATACAATAATTACCTGTTGTTCAAGTATAACTCTTTATAACTCTGGTTGTAATGTTATATTTGTTCCGCTGTCTGCTGTCCTCTTGGCCAGATTACTCTTAAAAAATAAATTTCTAATGTCAATAAGATTTTTTTTTAACTGGATAAATAAAGGATATATAAAAGTCACTGCCAAAAACTGATTGCAGCTTCTACCTTGTTACAGGAATGTTGCTGGTGGCAGGTGACTTGTTATCATTTAAAATGTTTCACGTATGTGGAATAAGGGAAATATTTTACTGCTACTTATACTTATTATCAGCATTATGATTGCATTAATTAACTTTGCATTAAGTCATGATCATTGCATTAAACCATATAATAATCACTTCATTGAAGCAGTTATTGAAGCTGCTGACATTACATTAAAGTCTGTATTACAGGTGTTATCATAATCACATAATAATCTCTCATTGCAGGCGCAACTGTAATCATGTTATACACATTGCATTCTGTGCTTATTAAAGAGTTGTGGCTCAGTCAATTAATTAAAAGGTTGAAAGCTCCGTTGGGCGTGAATGTCCCGGCGAAACATGGAGTAAGTGACTTGGAGCTATGGAAGGTTCAATGCATACACGCCTACAAAACACATATAATACATATAATCAAGAAGCAGGCTTGAGTGAAGGCCTGAATGTATTCAGCTTCTTGTTGCATTTGAGTTTGCCTAGTAACAGGTGACAGAGGATGGGCCAAAGAGGAGGACAAGTCCCTGGAGATCTTCAGGGCCTGAGATCATCGCCATATTTGGAGAAGATGCCAGAAAGGGGAACGTCAGTGTTTGCATTTATCTCTTAAAATTGCTCATTGTCTGTAAAATATGCAAATTACGTTCTTGTAAAACGCGAGAAGGGGCGTTAACCAACCCTGATGTTATAAAAGCAATCTGAAGTGTATTTTTGGGCGGAGTTCTACAACTGATGTTTGGCAGTTCGTACCTCCCCGCATGTGTATTCAATAAACTCTTCCGTTTGATTGCATCCTTCTGGGCCTTTGGTATTTTGTTTTGGATCTCAGTATTTCGAATCGGGACAGTTTTGGTGCCGTGACCCGGATATCTGAGTCCATTGACCCGGTTCTGAGGTTCTGGTGGAGAAAAACAGAGGCCAGAGGTGGTCAAACAGGCAGACGGGACCCAGTGGTTCGGCTGAGTGTTCAGGGCCCTGACAAAAAAGGTAGGCACAGCCTGTTAAATCAAAATGTGCTGATTGAAATATTATATTCTAAATTTACTCAGCTAAATTACTGATGGATGTCTGTTTGAGTAATTGTTGAGAAATTGAAGCTTCATAAGATGTTGAAAAGGTCAAGCTTGATGTTTGTTGATAAAAGTGAGAAAGACAATAAGGTGTCTTTAGAATATTGAAGGTGAAATAAGTTAAGATATTGAAGGTGAAATAACTTTAAAGTTCAGGGGTGGAGACCCCCCCTCTATCGGAGACGTCCTTTAGAGCCCGCTAAGGTTGCGGTCACTCCAGACTGACCATCTGCCGACGACTTGGGACCTCGGTATTAAAATTGGTTATGATCAGAGGATCATGTTGGTATAAAGTTATTGTTTCATAGAGAAAGTAATCTTGGACATAGAGGTCCGACAAACAAACCTTGGGTTGTGCAAGGTTTTCTCATGTGAGGCAGAATTTCAGGAAGCCAAGTGTTTGATAGGTTTTCTGAGAAAGTAATGTTGAGAAGAATAAATGTTGACATTACTGAGTTAATGTTGATAAATGTGAGTGGATCTGCTGTGGTCCTGTAAAGAAACATTGCTGGTTGTGAGAAGTATTGAGTGAATATTTCTGAGTCTACTCT
This sequence comes from Oreochromis niloticus, assembly GCF_001858045.2. Classification (NCBI taxonomy): domain Eukaryota; kingdom Metazoa; phylum Chordata; class Actinopteri; order Cichliformes; family Cichlidae; genus Oreochromis; species Oreochromis niloticus. Next base: position 20,340 of record NW_020328490.1, read on the forward strand.
GAGTCAGTGCAGGCGTCAAGGTTGACTGATTTGACACTGAATGTTGCGTGTATCACTGCCTGGCAGATACCCAGGTTTTGAAATAGTGTCGGATCCCATGATTTTCAGGTGATGAATTGCCTGACAATAGGAGTCAGAAAAGGACTTTTTGATGCTATATTTTGTGTGATTTGAGAAAGCTTGTGTTCGAATAGACACACACACACACATTCATTGCAGCTGTTGGGTGTGAACAACTTCCTCTTTTAATTTTAAACTGCGACACATGTGTTCATTGAACTAGAACTTCAGCAGTGAATGAGACGGGATTTAGAATTTCAGAAAATAGAGTCAGAAACGGTTTTGTGGCTCTTGGTAAACTGATTTTGAAGGAAAAAATCAGTGTTTATTGTGCTGGAGTAACAGATCCGGCGTGGTCTGAAGTGTAGAATCAGCTGGGTGTACAGCGTTGTTGATATTAACAGATCCGGCGTGGTCTGAAGTTTGGTGGATCCGCTGAGGTCCAGAAGAATAGTCAGTGCGGACTGTGTTGGTTTGAATGTTGATAAATGATCCAGGAAGAATTGCCCTGGGTCTGTCTCTGTGTGTGTGTGAGCTGTTGAGTAACAGCCTACGCAGTTAGAATTGGGTGCTGGTTACTTCCTCTTTTCAGTTTCGAAAAAGAAGAGTTTTGGTTTCACTTTAAAGTTTGATTACGTATTACTGGGTGAAACACGGTTTCACTTGTGATTAGGGAAATAATATGCTTACTTTTGGGTCTATGAAAATTGAATTACAGTGGGTGATCTCTGTGACAACATACAGTGTTGAGATACTGGATGTTGAATTGAAGATAGTGGATCTTGACGTTTTGTTTTTATTGATTTTAAAACCAGCAGAGAGTTTATATTTGCTCAGTCTTTTGACTGCCTGAGCTGACTTCCTATTTCTCAGTGAACAGCTGTGTGCAGCTGAATTAAAGGACTGAGAGAACAGAGGGGGTGATTTTCAAGCTTTGTGCGTGTTTACACCAAAAGTGGCTGGTTTGGTGCATTCATGAGGTGAATACAAGATTAACATTGTTGAGCTGATAATTGTGGTTGGCTTGGTGCATACTTCAGTGATCATTCAGCTTGCTTGTCCAGAAAACTGAAGCAGCTGAATGAAGACACACTGGGCCAGTAAGTGAACAGGAAGACCAGTGCAGAGATGAAAACATTGAAAGAGAACCACAGTGAGTGTTGCAAATGGATGATCATGTGCCAAGGAATATCCGGTTGGATGAAAGAGGATGTAAAGAGCATCCTAAAGTCTTTGCAAGATTTGCAACAGGAAAATAAGAAACTAGAGGGACAGATACAGACTCTGTCCATAAACAAAGAGGAACTGGAGCTCCTGAATGATGTACCATATGACACAGTGGAGAATCAACTAGCCGATGCAGTCAGGAGAACCACATGACTGCACCAAGAAAGCTGAAGCTGAAGAAAAGTCGGAGAGACCTGGAGACTTGAAGGGGCAACAGTCAGCTCAGAGAGCAGAAGAAATTGCACTGAGCAGGGCCCTGAGACTGGCTAAAGAAAAGAGAGCGAAGACATACACAGATTCAGCTTATGCATTTGGGGCAGCACACGTGGAGCCCGGTCAATGGAAGAGAGCAGGCTTCAGAGCGGCAACAAATGCTCACATTTCAAAGAAGAAAGAAATGGGAGGACTGGAAAAGGTCCTGGATGACCCAAACGAGGTCAGTGTCATAAAATGCAAAGGATACTCTCAAGCAACCACATTGGTGGCACAAGGGAACCAGAAAGCAGATGAGGCTGTCAAGTAAGCAGCAGGCTACAAAGGAAAGCAGCAAATGGTGAGATGCCGGGGTCAAAAGAGTGAGTTCGGACGAGGAAGTCCGAGAAAAGGACACCTTGAGTTGAGCAAGGTGTTTAACTGACTCAGGATTTCAGAGAATCGAGTCAGCTGTGATCTTGAGTTCTAATGGTAAATTGATTTTAAAGGAAAATCAATGTTTACCATGTTGAAGTAATTGTGAAAATATTACTAGATGTGCTGTGATACAAGTGAAGAATAAGTTGTGTACATGGGGATACACAATTGTGTTGATATTGATGGATCGGCTGCAGTCCATGTGATAAGTTAATACTGGGTGCATTGAGACAAGAAACTGTTTTTAAATCAGCACTGGCGGCAGTGATATACATGTGCTGAAGATTACTGGACCAAGCGAGGTCCATTTGATGAAGTCCTTGGGCAGATAAATGACAGAAACAGTTTTTGAATCTTGTGTGAGAATTTTGAAGCACTGAGATTGAGTTTTCTCCATGCTTGGTGCACTGTGAGGACTTATATGACGGTTATAAGTCCAAAGTTTATGCCTTGGAGGCCAAGAGTTGTGTGAAGAGAAGAACATGACTTAGAAAAGGACATTTATGGTCAGATTTTGTCTAAGATGGGGAGAATTGTCCGATATGGGTTTATTTTTCTTCTCTTGTAAAAGGACAGACGCAGTTACTGGATGTTGTCTACTACCTCTATTGTTTTTTGTTTTTATTTTAATAGAGGAAGTTTTATTAAACATGGACATGTCTAGAATTGGGCACTTTAAAATGGTAACAGTGCACTTAGAAATCCTGTCAGGTGATTTTGTTTTGTGTTTTGATGAGCTAATAATCAGCTCTCTTTTTCTCATTTTTGTTCTAAGCAGGCCTGCAAGAGTGAATAACAGCGCTGTAAAAAATTTCCGGACAAACAAATATAAGGTGACTTTTCCAGATTACAATGGGTGGAGGAAAGGCTACCTGTGGGGACCTGATCAGATTGAAAGTCCCTGTCTAAAAGGATTGTAGCGACTCAATCCAGTCCAAAAGCATAAAGAACTAGTTTCCATTTTTGTGTGTGCTGTGAGAGTGATTAGAGGTTTCAATTGTTTTTCTTTGACTTGCTCTTTCTGATTATGAACAGCATGTCAAAAATACTTGTATGAAAGCATATTTTGAGTGATTTTAACTGTGTGAATGCTGTCAGTATTTGATTTGAGTGATTCTGTGTGATTGGTACCAAATAATAAATAAGTAGAATGACTTAGAGTGCGTGAACAGAGGAAGTCTGAGAGAAAAGTGTGTGTGGGACAACGAAGTTCAGGGAAGGATACAAAATGCTGAGGAAACTATTGTGTGAATGATGTTACAAAATTGGGCTGAAAGAATGGTGATATGTGTGAAAAACAAACTTTGAGGGCATCCACACAATAAAGAGAAACAGGAATACAGTGGATCTGTATGTAAAGCTAAGGCAGTTGATGCTTACTGAGTTGGAGCTTTTGCCTTAAAGGTTAGACATCATTATGCATTTGATTGAGGTGGCAAAAACACATTCTTTGACCCTTGTCCTTCAGGGACATCTAGGGATATTTAGCCCCCCCCCTTTTGTTTGGTTTTAATTTTGCTACATTTGCTGTCTGCAACAAATATTACCCCAAAAGACACTTTGTTAATGCTGTATTTTGATATTTGAACTCTAACCTTTTATGAGTTATTAATTTATGGATGGTTGTCGTTTTGGGGGCACACATACATGGGTTTTGAGGGCCTGAAAATGTATTTCACAAACAGGGCCAAGTGAAAAAGGCTATAAAAATTGCATTTGATTTTTGGAGGGTTTTTTGTTTTTTTTGGATGGTTTATTTCAATTAACAAACCATTTTTTTGCGTTAAAAACCCTATTATTAAAACATATGTACCTGCTATTTGGAGGACATCATAAATGATATGCAACGAATGTCACCTTGGAATTATGATTTAAACTTTTTGTAAATATGCTTTTTTATCTTTCTTTTTATTTGAGTAATTATTGATATTTTTGAAATATCTGGTTATATAGCAGTAATTTTTTTTTCATTGTCATTTTCTTTACTGCTGAGACTTTTTTATATATACTGACTGTTTTCCTGATTATGGGCAGTATAATTATATATTTTTTAGCATATGGATAACCTAACTGAGTGACATTTATGGACCTATGTTTTTTTTTCAGATTGCGCCTCAGAATAATAAAAACCCAGAATTTACCAAAATGAAAGATGTAATTTGACTCATTGAACACTTTATTATAAAACACAGATCTTTTGCCATCATCTTATCTTAAAGCAAAATAACTGTACTGTATTTAAAGATCTAATAACAATATCCTACAATTACTTAAAGAATAAGAACAGTGTGGTCTAAAACCACTATGAACCACCTGGATAACAGGAGTTTTTCTGTTCACCTTGGTGAACTGTCATCTCCCAGAGCTCCTTTAACTTGTGGTGTACCTCAGGGGTCCATTCTAGGCCCCCTGTTGTTTATTTTGTATTTGCTCCCTCTGGGCGATGTGCTGCGCAATCATAATGTGTCCTTCCACTTTTTTGCTGATGACATTCAGATCTACCTCCCTCTGAGGTTAGACTGTAAGGACTCTTTGCAGCCGTTATTCTCCTGTCTGTCTGATGTTAAGACTTGGATGGCTCTTAACTTTCTACATCTAAATGAAAGTAAAACTGAAGTCATTGTGTTTGGGCTTCCTAAAGACCCTAACCCTTCTTTTGATTTTATGGGACCCCTAACTTCTGAATGTACTTCCTCCATTAAGACCCTTGGTGTTTGATAAACAAATCAGCTCCGTAGTCAAGGGATCTTTTTATCACCTACGGATTTTAGCTAAAGTCAAGTCCTACTTGTGCAGGAACAATCTAGAAAAGGTGGTCCACGCTTTTATTACTTCACGGCTGGACTACTGTAACTCCCTTTATGCTGGTTTAGATCGTTCCTGTTTGCATCGCCTTCAACTGGTGCAGAACGCTGCTGCTCGCATGCTGACCGGTTCCAAAAAGAGAGACCACATCACTCCGGTCCTCTGCTCTTTCCACTGGCTCCCAGTTGCTTTTAGGATTGATTTTATAACGGCACTGCACCTCCTTACCTGGCAGAGCTTCTTAGCATTTACTGCCCCAGGAGATAAATAAATATAAATGGTAAATGGCCTGTATTTATATAGCGCTTTACTAGTCCCTAAGGACCCCAAAGCGCTTTACATATCCAGACATCCACCCATTCACACACTGGTGATGGCAAGCTACATAGTAGCCACAGCCACCCTGGGGTGCACTGACAGAGGCGAGGCTGCCGAACACTGGCGCCACCGGGCCCTCTGACCACCACCAGTAGGCAATGGGTGAAGTGTCTTGCCCAAGGACACAACGACCGAGACTGTCCAAGCTGGGGCTCGAACCGGCAACCTTCCGATTACAAGGCGAACTCCCAACTCTTGAGCCACGATCGCCCCTCAGATCCTTGAGGTCAGCAGACTTGATGCTTTTAGATGTTCCCAGGTACAGATTAAAGACTAGGGGAGAGAGGGCTTTTGCTGTGGCTGCACCCAGACTGTGGAACAGTCTACCCCCTCACATCAGATTCTCCACAAGCCTAGGAACTTTTAAAACTGCTCTTAAAACTCACCTATTTTCATTGGCTTTTAGCAAGGTTTAACCTATTGTTTTTAATTTATTGTTTTGTCAGTGAGTTATTTTATGTACCTGTGTTTTCTAGTATTTTATATTTGTATTTTATTGTACAGCACTTTGGTCAGCCTTGGTTGTTTTTAAATGTGCTTTATAAATAAACTTGACTTGACTTGACTTGACTTGACAAATACATTAGGCTCGAAGATGAAAACAGAAATATAGGAAAATATCTTTTAAATAACTACCCCATCTGCTATGCAGTTTAAAAAAAGGGGGCTATGATAAACAAGGGTTTTTTTTCCCATTACAAAAATCAGGAAAAGCCAACCAAAAGTCAACCTTCAGCTCAGCAATTGCTGATTTCACAGAAATCCTAAATAAAAGCATATAGGTGTGCCTTATGGCCATTCAATTTAGCAAAAGTCAACATAACCCAGATGGCTAAACAGAACTGTACGAACATAACTGTATTAAAATACAATGATATAATAAAACCTGACTTGTAAACTGTAAAATGTGTGCACAATGATAAAACATGTAGGAGATTTATGTACATATTGCAAGGGTCTCAATCTCAAATTTTCTGGTGAGCCACTAGAATACATGTCATCTTGTGACATTACATTAATAAAATTTGACAAATTAAAATTAACCTAATGCATTTTTTAAGTTGGTTTTGGATTCAAATAATAGAAAAATTGAATAAAAGGTGGGAAAACTGCTTTGAATGTTCACATGCACACATGCTGACTGAGGAAATGGGAATTCTTATAAATGGTCTCCAGACTGCCACTTTGAGACCTCTGCAGAAATGCATTTCACAAGTGTTTAGAAAAATATTCCCTCAGTCCTAATACGAAAACACAAACACAAAGAAGTATCTCAAATTACATTACAGTGGTATTTCACCAAAGACTTTTTCTTAGAAGTGAGACACTTGAGAACTTTTCTCACATTTGGTTGGAGGGTTTCAAAAAGTGACGATAGATCACAAATGCTTTCCCATGCAGTGCTGAGTGTTCTTGCCCACTGTTCAATAACATACGCAGGCTCTTGGACAAGTGTTTTGTGTGCAAGCTCCAATAGGACTTCAGTGGCATTGTAGGCTGTTGGTATCTTTCTGCAGCTGTGGTTATCAAGTATGTCTATAAGTTCTTCTTGGTCCACGATGCTAAAGTCTGATCGCCACGCCTCTAACACTGTACGCTCAGATTCAGGCATGAACTTAAGGAAATCCTCCACAATATCACTCTTTACATATCCAAAGGCAGCTTGTTCTAGAATGGCAGGTGCAATTTTCACAGGCAGATATTTCTCTCTAACCCATCCAAATGCAATGATTCTGCCCACACTCTCCCACTCCTGTTGCCCAAAATCATGCCTTAAGAAGGGCACTTTGTAAACATTTCCAGTGGTGCACTGGTCATAGAATTCTTTCCAGAATTCTGAAAGACAATCTCTCACAACTCCCCCATCGTCATGGGCCATTTCAGGTGTTCCATCAGGCAGTACGATCTGGATTTTGATGTCGACATCTTCAAGGTCCTTATCACTAAAATGTGAAATGAGCTCTGACATTACCTGCCCTCTGTGGACCACCACTACTCTCCTCACTCTCTCACTGGATGGACCAGGGTGTGGAGAAAAAATCAGGGTGTCATCCAAATTTATTGGCTCACTGTCAGAAAAGGGGCCAACAAAAATAATGTCACTGCTGTGAGAAGTGTTAGCACTTAGAGACTGCGTGGAAGATTGTGGAAGGTTATCGTTTGGAGTGTCTTCAATGTATGTCACATCATGGCTGACCGTTTCAAATGGAGCAGATGTTTGGACTGTAGTGACAGTAAAAGAAGAGGTTTGGTTTTGAGGACTCTCTTCAATTTCTGAAGATGGATGCAAACTCGGGCTGGAACTCTGAAGGCTGTCATTTTGTTTTTTCTTTGTGGTGAGGTAGAACCTGCGGATATTTAGTTTTGTGACATGATAAAGTTCTCCTACTGTCAATGCATCATCGACTATCATCTCTTGATAATCCTTCAGATCACAGTCAAAATCTGTTAAGGGCCCCTGAATGTTTCCTCCATCTGGAAAGAACAGGCCTGTTGCAACCTGTAATATGTCCCTTTTCTTGGCATCCTTGCAAATGTCTATTTTTCTTGTTCCTCCTCCTCGTCTAGCTCTAACCTGCTTGAAAACCTCAGTGTCTTCATCATAATGCATCCATCCTATTTCTATTTTTCTATTTCTCTTCAGAGCATTTCTTTTATGGGTTGTTTGGGAATGTTCTTCTTGCCGTGTGCTACTGCCATCCTCTTCAGATAATTTTCTTTTGGACGCTTTGGATTTCAGCCGTTCAAAAAGCGCTGACTTGCGGCTGCTGCCCCTCCGTCTGCAAAATCCAAATACTGCTAGACGATCACCATATGATGGCAAATAAGTCTTCAGCTCCTCATCTGTCATTAGACTTATGACACTGGCATCAATCTAAAGATGGAAAAATAATTTAATTTATTAAAACAACCAGCCTTGAAAATACAGTCCTATTTTTAACTTAAGAACAATGAGGAAAAGTTGCATTTCAACCAGTATCTTGTTGGAAGTAAGTACCTTCTCATTCTCCAAGGTCTGTATAATTTCCTCAGAGACTTCTCTTTGTTTCAGGAATTCAGTCAAGTCTCCCATGCTGTAAGGAAGGATGTAAATTAAAATTACCTATTACAAAGCCACCATATTATCATCAATGTATCTGTGCCTACATAATGAGCTCTGACTATGGTGGAGAAGTGGGAATTGCATTTTTAAGTGTCCATTTGCACTGTAACTACAATCTGCATCACAATACAGTCAATCACACATTTTCTCAGTTGTCTGGTTACATTTTTATTGGTTTTGTTCCTTATTTATATAGTTTTCAGTCACATTCCCCGTTTTGGGTGATTTGTGATTTTGTTTTATACAGTGCTGTACACTTATTACGCATGCTTTCAGCAAAACGTCTGTATCATCAAACGTAACAGGTGTCATTAGCGTGTAACAGAAATGGTAAATAAATGTTAAATGGCCTGTATTTATATAGCGCTTTTCTAGTCCCTAAGGATCCCAAAGCGCTTTACATATCCAGTCATCCACCCATTCACACACACATTTACACACTGGTGATGGCAAGCTACATTGTAGCCACAGCCACCCTGGGGCGCACTGACAGAGGCGAGGCTGCCGGACACTGGCGCCACCGGGCCCTCTGACCACCACCAGAAACCTTATAGGTACCTTTGGTTAACCCTCACGTTGCATTCTATTCAACTTTGTATGTAACAATCGCTGTCACAGCGTTTTTGTATACCTTTTATCCTGTTATCATTTGTAGGAAGGCATTCAAAGCTGAAGAACCTGGCGCCATTTGTAGCTCACTGTAGCTCACGAGACAATCCAGTTTTGAGTGCGCGCGCCTTTGTGCCATATCCTTCCGGGTAACAAGGAAATGACGTCAGCCACGTAGATTACTGATTGGCAGAGCTAACTCGAAATTTTGAGTTATTTTCTCGAAATTTCGAGTTATTTTTCTCATAATTTTGAGTTGCTAAGTCGAAATTTCGAGTTGCTAAGTCGAAATTTTGAGAAACTAAGTCGAAATTTCGAGAAAGATAACTCGAAATTTCGAGTTAAGTATCGTTTTTTGCTTTTTTTTAGTGGCGGAAACGGGCTTCCATAACTCTGAGACAACTTTTGAGTCACATTAATACCATGCACAGCCACAGCCCTGACTTTCGCGTGGTGTGTGGAATTGATGGCTGTCCGAGTGAGTACAGAGTGTATAACTCCTTCTACTATCACGTAAAGCGGACACACGCGCATCACCTTCTCGGAGTGGAAGCGGATGAGGAGGAAGGATCAACCCGTCATGGTTTACCTGGAGCAGGTGAAAGGACGGACCCAATCAATGGGGCCGCCAGTTCTTCAGTAACTGACGAGGGCTCAAGCATCCCCGCACTAACGGTAAGTTATTTTAACAAAAGCCGGAGAAACGAGCTGCAGAAGCTGTAACATAATGTTAGCATTTACTTTGGCTGATCCAAGTACGTCCATTAAATGTGTTGTTTTTGACAGACTCATGTTGTACTTTTATTTTAACAGTGATGAGTGTCGAACTAGTTGCTTCGCTAAATTAACTAACTCACCTGAAACGTAAATGAGAGCTGTGGCAGAAACGCAAAGCTGCAGTCTTGTCAGACAGTGGTTTTTGTTTTTTTCAGTCATCCGTTCGCTCCGGTGAATGCATCCAAACTTTGCAGAAAGTCCTATTAGTTTAAAAAAAAAAAAGTTGATATATTGTTGAAATACATGTTGAAATCAGCTGGTAAAAGCCAGTCAGCTAACTGACTGGTCGCTATCATGTTTACATATAATGTTTACATATAAGGTCAACTTAGACAATGACTATTAGGCAAAGTAAACCAAAATAACATGATTTGTTCATAGTTACTGTCAAAAAAATTTAAACACACAAAAAAATACTCATCTTCACATTAATAAGAGCATTAAAGTCAATATTACTTTTATTGTCAGTATTGGTTAGTTTTTTTTTAAAGGTGAAACTACTAAATACTACTAAATACTTTCGAGGATGCCAATGTTCACATTTTGGACAGAGAGGACCGATGGTTTGAAAGAGGAGTGAAAGAGGCCATCTATGTCCACTGTGAGCGACCGTCTTTGAACAGAGGTGGTGGTTTACGACACCAACTGTCTGCCATCTATAATCCAGTTTTGAGTTCCCTCCCCAGACGCCTTAACGCCCACTCACATCCTGGGCCATCTGACCTCAGGAATTCACATGACAAGGTGGGGCCAGGTTTGACAATGAGCTCACCTGAAACCCTGGCTGATTGGGACCCACACCCGCTTTCACACCTTGGCTCATGTGATTAGAGGATCATCAGGAGGTCCTTTGTCCCTCTTTGGGGGGGATACTCCCACTGGGTTTAAATCTGGGACTCTCGGCCATTTGACCTTAGAACTGAAGAAGCTTCTCGGATGAGAGGTGAAACGTCTTCAAGCAACTTAAAGAAGTCCAGACGCTTTTCTTTGCAAACTCCTTTGACTACTAAATATAACATATTTCCAATTGTCAGTAACTTGTCCGACAGTAAATAACTGTCAGCTATCAGGTTCAGTAGGAAAAAAAAAATCAATAATGTTAGTCATTTAAACAAGTCGTCTCCAACCTTTTACGCACCACGGCCTGCGTTGAAGGCGTTGCCCCATATGAAATCAAATGTGTTTTAAAGAATCTTGTGATTTCAGGGCAAATGAACTTAGATTCGTTCAATAGTGCAATTCTGTGTTTCCCTTATTCTCCTGTTGATGTGAGGGATAAGCCTTGCCCCATATCTGTCAGTACGCTGTCATCAAATGAAAATAAATTGAAACAGTCAGCTGGGCAGATGCTGATTTTGTCTAAGATCCTTCCATTTCTTATGGACAAAATTGGAGAAAATCATTGCACACAAATGCTACGTAACATGTTAGAGATCATAAAAATTCTGTTTTCACCTATTATTGCTGTCTCAACTCTCTCCAGACTGAAGCTTTTAATAGAGGTGCATTTAAAACATTTCAAACAACTGTTTCCAGATGAAAATATTATACCTAAACATCATTATTTACTGCATCTTCCTTCTCAGATTAAGGCTCTTGGTCCTACAGTGAGGCATATGTGTATGCGCTTTGAGTCAAAACATTGTTTCTTCAAGCAGTGGGCTCTGAAAAGTAGTTTTAAGAATATTTGTAAATCTCTTGTGAAGCACAACCAACTTTATGAATGTAGTCAGAACGTGCATGAGAAACATCCCATTTTTTCAAGTGAAGTCGACATTGGTCCAGCCTCTGAGGTGAAAAATGGTCACTATGTAGAAGGAAAGATTGAAGACTTCATTGAGCAAGTTGACCATGTAGTGTCTGTACAGTGGAATATGCTACATGGAAATAAACATTCATGTGAAAAATCTTTGGTTATTTCTGATGTCATAAATGATGCTCCAGAGTTTGCACTTGTTAAAAACATCTATATTGTAAATGCATCTGTGTATTGTTTTGAATGCCAGCCTCTCTCTACAGTTGGGTGGAATGATCAATATTTAGCTTATGAGGTAGAAGTTCCCTGTCTAGCTCAGGCAAATATTTTTGTGGATGCTGGAAATCTTGTTGATTATACAGCATACCACTATGTAAACTTTAGTAACAGCAAGTACATTCCAGTGAAGTATGATCTCACTGACATCATCAAACATCATTTTTGAGTCTTTTGTGAATATGTGGGCTGAAATATGTTTTTAAACACTGGCAAAAAATTATTGTTCTATTTACTTTTTATTTTACTTTTGGCGCAATCTGTTCAGTGCAACACAACTGAGAGGGAAACAATTTCAGTGTTTTGCCTCTTTTTCAATGTCACATTGATATGGTTTGACTGGTATGTAAGAAAAATAAATACACTGTGCTTAAGATACTAAGACTCATAATAATGCAATGTTGGGCATGTTATTAACCTGCAGTTCTCAATAAAGTAGATTTGATGTCTTGATTCAAGTTAGGTCTATTTCTTGAAACAAGATGATACAGCTTTTACAAATAACACAGCAGCTTAAAACGTTTATGAAATTCCAAAAAAAGCTTGTTTTGTGTGAGATATGACTCAAAACAATATGTTTTCAAGAGTTTTTTACTTAACAAGATATCCAAGACGTACTGTCTAAAAACAAGTTCCTATATCTCACTGAAACGTTACTCTTTAGCTTATTATGGCTTATTTTAAGTGTGATTAGATATTTTGACTTGAAATAAGACAAATATACTTGGTAAGATTTTGAGTTTTTGCAGTGTAGAGGACAAGTGGGGCTATGACTGTATGTTGCAGCTGACTAAAGGTGCAGTGAGTACTGGCAACTGCACTCTCTTGTCTAGTCTATTTCCCCCAATCCCAAAGCAGACAACAATTGGACCATTTATGCCAAGAAAAGACAACTATACATGTTTTAAGTTTTCAACGGATGATGTAAAGTACAAATTGGGAGAAATTGACCCAAGCTGGTGTTCTGTCACACTCACGGGAAGAACCATAAACAATGTAAGGTTGTATTATTACTGTGGACATAGCACTCTTTTGGTTCGGGTTCCTCTGAGAAGTGAAGGGACGTGTGCTATGGTGCGACTGGGAGCTCCACTCATGCTAATCGGAAACAAGGTAAAAGCCATTCCACAACGCAATACACGCACTTTAGTAGCAAAACGTAAGAGACACATTTTGGCAAAAAGAGACCCGGGGGACACGCTTATGATCCTAGACTGAATTCACCCACCTGGATCGACTCAATAGGAGTGCCCAGGGGAGTTCCAAACGAGTATAAATTAGTGGACCAAGTAGCTTCAGGATTTGAAAGCATATTCATATGGATAACGCCCAATAAGAATGTTGATCGCATTAATTATGTTCACTACAATGTGCTGAGACTCTCTAACCTAACCAGGGACGCCATGGAAGGGTTCACAGAACAACAGTACTGCCGCTCTCTATACACAGTTCGCACGATTGCAAAGTGAAAGCAAAAAACAAGCGCAAATTCAAATGCAATTTCAATATGTCACATATAGGGCTGCTCGATTATGGCAAAAATGATAATCACGATTATTTCTCTGAAATTGAGATCTCGATTATTTGACGATATTCATTTAACAATAACAATGTATTGAATAATGGCTTTAAAGATTGTCAAAAATAGTATAAAATAATGTGCAAATACTGATTACAGTGCAAATGTTTGCAATATAAAAAATAAAATGTAAACATCTATGTTTAGTGAACCCATAATGTTTCCACACCACTGAAGGGTTTTTTTTGTACCTGTCTTTTCAACCAACGGCAGTCACTCTCCTCTCCAAATAACTTCTGCTTAGCTTTCCGAGCTTCCTCTTAATTGTTGTGGCGCGTGTTTGAAACGCAGAGAGGTGCGCTCGATTTGCCACACGGAGCAGCGCGAGAGTAAAGCACGAGGGAGGTGCTAATCGGCTCAGTCATTTTTAATGATCGTTGAAAGCCCAGATTGTAATTTAGATTAAAATTCGATTAATTGAGCAGCCCTAGTCACATATTGACAGTGGCTCACCGACGCCAATGACATAATTACCCAGCTACATTTCCGAAAGAATGCAAAAGCATTGTCATATATTTTCCCTTCCTATGATAGCCCGACGGGCAGGGCAGGGATAGATTCTGGTAGCCCGACTGGAAAAATCGCTAGCCCCGGGACGTCGGGCTAGCGATTTTGCGAGCCCTGTGTATGATTGTGAGAGTAACAGTAACATTAAAGACAAGTGTCTTGTAGGTGACAGAAATGTAAGTTTAGTCTGCAGTAGTAGACATCTACCTCGTGTGGAACTAACAGTGTCAAAAAGGTGAAATGAACCTGAAGCATTGCACAGCTTAAGCTGCTGCACATACTGATCTCACGCATGGAGGTAAAGCACAAGCAACTAGAGCTAATCTTTTAGGATAGTAAGTTACTGGCTTCACTTGTGGAAAAAGTTCTGTTAGTTATTTCACAGTCACCTGGCATTTGTGCTGTTCACAGAACCACAAGTCCATCGCTGGACCTCCTCTGCGCTGTCACTTTTTGGAGCTTGGCACGCTCCCTCAGGTTCTCATGATCCAACGTTGCTGAAGATTTTAAAGGCAGAGCACGTCGTACACCTTAGTTGTCTTCCTCAACGTCAATGTCGAAAGTCTTTCATCTTATTTAAGATTTTGCTGTGCAGAGTCTCCTCATGACGATCTCCTGGAAGCCCAGTAGCACAGCTCTCTGCGCGATGTCTGCTGTGCTGAAGGTGATCTCTGATCCTCCTGAAGACTCTCTCCAGGCCTCAGCTTCCATCTTGTGGACGATCCCTCAGCCACTCCTTCTTGTCATGGCACCTCACGACATCTACACATTAGAAAAATGACACTCCTCTCGCCACATGGCTTCTGCCATGTGTCAACTCCCCAATGAGACATGTACAAGAATGTTGCACAGTCTCCCTAAAACAATCTCCAGGGTTTGTCCTTGGAGCAGCTTCACTTCAACCTGTAATCCTGTGTAAAAACACATTAGTCAGCAATTAAATGTTTAGCTTGTTTAACTCCCAGCTCCAGCCTGTATCCTAGAAGACGAAGTCTTAAAGTTAAAACAACTTCACATTTGCAACCAACTGCAGCTCATAAGTGTAATAAAGTATTCAGCATCACAGAGACAAGTATCATTGCAGGTTTATTCTAAACTCATTAAGCTCCTGCTTTTTTCCATAATTTGTTCCAAATCATTTAACATCTCAACGTCATTCCACATTGTAATCAGTGACTTTCCTTAAGTTTGTCACTCACCATGAGCCCAATAGTGGTCAGATAATGAACCCCATGTAACTATTCTGTAACCACTGCACATCTGTTCAATTGTCACATGTCTGTCTGTGCTGAATCCTTTACAAGCACTCTTAAAGAAAAACAAACACACGGTTCAACCTGGTTGTCAGGTGTCGGCCATCCAGATTCCAGAGGTGCTGTAAAAGGTCATAAAGTTAACACTGGTCTCATCACACTGTATTTACTTCTTCCCTGTAACATTCATATTTTCTCCAACATTTTCTCAACAACACAGTGTAATTTCATCATCAACATATAGCCTGTAACCACAGTTTTCTTCACACGAAATCTCAGTAATCCTGTGGTAGAAAAAACATCATTAAGTTTTGTCCTGCTGTAAATCACATGATCAAATCACATGATTAACCATCTGCTGTAAAAAGAAATGTAAATGTTAGCGCTGCGCAGGTGTATACACTCTTTCTCACAGTCATCTCTGTGAGCAACACAAGGTAGTGAATAACACACCCATTTATTTTATTTAAAATTCTCACTCATTCACTCAGTGATTCTTTCTTTTGCTGATTGTGGAACCTATCGTCGCATTTCGTTTCCACGCTCAG
Organism: Oreochromis niloticus; assembly: GCF_001858045.2. Taxonomy (NCBI): domain Eukaryota; kingdom Metazoa; phylum Chordata; class Actinopteri; order Cichliformes; family Cichlidae; genus Oreochromis; species Oreochromis niloticus. The sequence continues at coordinate 35,848 of NW_020328490.1, forward strand.
CAAATGACGTCATTTCAAAAAGGAAAAAGAAGAACTTTAGGTCAGATTACCTCACTGAATCCTTTTGGACAGGAACTCATTTTCTAAATGTCCCAATAAGTGGCTTCCTCCTGAGCCCATTTTAATTTTGGAGAAGCTCACTTTGCAACAGTTTTCTCGACGACGAGTCGTATAGCGCTTCTGTTCTAATCGTGCAGATCTGCTCAAACAGAGATCATCAAACAAAACCTTCAGTGCACCATGAAAGTAACAAAATAAAGAGAAAAGAAAGAAAATAAAGGAAAGCAAAGGAAAGGCCTTGTTTAAGTCATGACACGTGTCCTTCATGCCAGGGGGATAAATCGTACCAACCCAATTGGCAGGCTCAACTTAGTAACAAAAGACAAATGAACAGCCAGTTTAATCTCAAACATTCATCCAATCAGCCACACACAACATACAGCATAACCCTGTTATCTCATCACATAATAAGTTTCTTCTCATGTAACTAAATGTGTGCCATGGTAAAACTTCTTCACACACCAGAAACTCACTATCCGCTCACTCATTTAAGACCCCTCATCAGCATTCTGTTTTCTCCTCTATGATGCAACCATCTGTCCTCCTATTCAGTCCACTAGTCTATGTATCACTTTCATCCTACTAGTGACTTGGACAAGATGCCAAACAGAATCTCATGTTTAAGATGCTGTCTGGTCTTCATGAGTATCATTGTGTATTTGCATGTAGGGTTAGTATAGTTAATGCATTTTCTGTATGTTTTTGTGTTCCTCTCTCATCACATTTTCATTATTCTCATCACTGCTTAAAACAACACACATCAACAACACATTTTTAAACTGTCCTTTCCTCCGAAACAGAAGGTAGCATTACAGCTGTTTCAGGCTGAGAAACACCAAACAGTCTTCATGTTATCATTCATCCACACAACTATTTTATTTCTTTTTGTCCACTGGGCAGGTGACCTGCAGAATCACGTCTGCCCCAGCTGGATATCTTTTCACACACACACCGTGATGTCAGACACACTCACACTCACTTCTGCTTAGAGCACAATTTCACTTCATTCGTCAACGATCCACACACCACATGCTGCCCAATAAAAACTCTGCAGTGTATTTCATCCTCTTTCAAGGCAGACTTCTTTTAAGTTTGCGACAGGCAACGCGACTTACACCAAAACCCAGGCTACGTGTACGCAACAGGTCACAGAATTACGTTAACACCGCTTAGGTTTCCTTCTGTGCTGCTGCGTTCACTTACTGGCACTCACACACATATACGCTCATTCACACTCTTTTTAGGCCTATAATCCCCCTTACCGCGGCGAGCTCTTTACCTCCTTAACATTGGTGGAGAAACCATAGAAACACTCAATGCCCTTAACTGCGGAGAAACTTTGTTAAAATTTTTTAGAGCTCTAGCCTCCTTTCGGTGGAGAAACCGTCCTTAACCTTCCTTAAAACACTGGCGGAGAAGCCAAACCTACCTCCTTAAATAAACCAGGCAGCTTGCGTCTAGACACACAGCTTGCGCTGTACCTGCTGTACTCACGTACCTGCACATAGCCGCTCTCTAAGGCCTTCTGTACTCACTGTTTGTGTTGTTCCCGTTCATGGGAAGCGTCTCTGGATCCCGTCAATCGCCATCCATCCTGAGGGGAGTTCAGGCGCAAACTGTCCGGCCTGGTGACAAAGCAAAGTACCAGGGCTTTCGTCAATCGTCCCAGACGATGGCTGCTAGCAGACTGCGGTGGCGTCCTCTCCCTCTCCTCGGTGAATGTGATGTGTTAGGCTCCGGCTCCGAAGGACCAAATAAATGTTGGGTCTGTGTTTCCACAACAGTGGCGTGTCTAGAAAATTTTTGTTGGGGGGGCAGGTAGGGGCACAGATTTGGAGAAGGGTGGCAGATGTAATTGGCAGATAATGTTAAAAAAAAAAAAATTCTACCAACCGTTAACCATAATTCAATAACCCTATAAACCTAATAACCAAATGCGCTTTTAACTCTTATTAGAATGAGGTTTTAACCACTACGGTGCAAAGTTTTTAGATACTGCGTTGATAAAGTACAAGAGATACAATCAGTGCTTTGTCAGTGTTTATTCAGCATTCAAGGACAGCAATATTTGCATAGTATTTTTACTGACATATAGTGCACATATGTTTTGGGCAAAAACATTTTTGAATATTAAAATACGAACATTTTTAACATACAATTGGCAAATTAGCCAATGCAAAACTTTATCTTCTTTTTTAATAGGCAGATAATCTTCTCACAAACTGGTGTTTGATTTTGAAACAGGAAAAAAAGTGGGGAAACAACTGAAAAGACTAACATTTGAATAAAACCTAAAAGCAAGTAAATACTTTCTATGCTGCCTTATGGTAAACTTTGGTAATATTGATGTATAAAGAACAACACTGGCTGATGATGAAATACAGTCAGCTAGCATGGTGACTGTCGCGTGATCAGAATATTGAGGGTGAGAACAAAACAACCATAGTATAAGCGAGTTGGTCAAACAGTTGATTTTAATGAACACACGTGCGGGGAGACCATTACTGCACACAATTGGCGTGGATCTCCACCCAAAAATACATTTCAATTTGCTTTTATAACATCAGGGTATTATGACGCCCCCTCATGCATTTACAAGCACATAATTTGCATGTACAGCACATTCATGTATTTTAAGAATTAAATGCAAACACAGAGGTTCCTCTTTCTGGGATCCTCTTCCGAATATGGTGATGATCTCAGGCCTTTGAGGTCACCATGGACTGGACCTCTCCTTCTGTCTACTGTTACTAGGCAAACTCAAATGCAACAAGAAGCTGAATACATTCAGGCCTTTGCTCAGACTAAACATGTTAATATGTGATTATGATAACCCCTGTAATACAAATTATAACATAATGCCAGCAACTTCAATAAATGCTTGGATGAAATGATAATTAATGCAATGATAAAGATGATGGTTATGTAAAATAATCCCTGTAATTCCACATGACACTGCCAGTATTAACCTGCAGGGCTGGACTGGGACAAAAAATTGGGCATTTTGACCAGAGACCGGCCCACCAGGTATTACAGCCATAAAGCCTTTGAATGAAAACAAACGTTGTTGTGACAGTGATGTACACTGTCTTTTTGGTATATGTATGATTTCTATACATTTTACGTCAGATAAAAACTTTGTTTGCAAGATTCAGATAATTATTTAATAAAAGCTAGACATTTTAAATGAGAATAAGAAAGAAAAGTATTTCTTTGTGCCCCCCTTTCCCTGTTAATGCCCTACCTGGCCCCCTGGCTACATAGAAAAGGATCCTGGTGTTATTTGTCTCTCAGAAACAGTTCATAACTTCCCTTCAACTCATTCATGTCACCTAAAAGGTAAACCTGTTTCTCCATCACCTGTTCAGCTCTGATGATTCAGTAAGGACGTCTCCTGGTTTCATCTTCATGTTTCCCTCTCACCACATATCCAAACCGATATCATGACCAGCAGCTTTTACAGCTGTGGCTCCAGCAAACATCAGCTGATACTAGAAATTAATATTAAATAAATTCTAACAACAGCTGATCAAGCTTAAACGTGCTGCTGTTGTTTAGCGCGACATCCGCTGGTTTCCTCTTTCTGGCGCAAAGTGAGCGATAAATAAACTACAGAGACGATCAGCTGATCACTGATCAGTTTCATGATTGAAGTAGTAACAGGAGAGGGAGGGGGAGAATGAGAGAAGAGGCAGCTGCAGCGTAAAGACAGAATAACTCCAGCTTTGTGTCTTTTTCATTATAGCTGAAGTCCGGGACAAACTGCGTCTCTCTCAGCTCAATACGAAACCTGTAATATTTTCTGAATGAGCGACCATTCCATTTTTTAAGGAGCCGTTGGAAACTCTACTAACCAACCTTATGAATAAAATAAAGTTCACTATCAGTAACATCATAGCACCCACCCAGCTGTATAGAAACTCCGTCATGCTAGCTAGCACGCAGTACGAGTTATTGTAACTGACTGTAAAAGTCAGCATAACGAAAATAAACTCCACCTAAACTTGGTTTATATCTGACCCAGATAGACTGCAGGTCATAACTTCTTACCTGAAGTTCAGTTCACCTGACACTCGGACCGGCAGCTGCCTCAGGACTCTCCTCCTCCTGCCTCCCCTTCCCTCATCCACCTGCTGGCCTCTGTGGAAGCTCCGCCATAGCCACCACCAAACAACTGAGTTATTCTTACACATCGGCCAGCATCTGGCCAATCCACCACCTCTCATTGTTCATGCCGTTACAAAAAAAAAAAAAAAAAAGTCATCCACCCACCGGGCAAATGCCCGGTATGCCCGATGGCCAGTCCAGCTATGTTAACCTGTTAATCTGTCCCCAAAAAATTGTTTTCGTCTTTCGTGCTTGGCTCTCCTACCTTTGCTAACATGACGCTCATAGTGCAGAAGCCGACGCTGCATTCACTTACAACCGGATATCTGAGATTCACTGTGAAAACATAATCGTGCATTTAATATTTCATTGAATTTTATTGCTTTAGCTTCGGGGTGGCACCTGGGGTGGCCAGTCTGGTTGGGGGGGTGGCCAGCCACCCCGCTGGACACGCCACTGTTCCACAAGCCCCGCTGGTTTTAGAGACTTATTCATCATGAAAGAAAACAAGACAGTCAGCGATCGATCGATTTTCCTTGCAAGGGAGGTCTTGTTGGTGTCTACTACGAAAATGACCCCAACTCCGGCCTCCTCCCGCTGCCTTTTATTGAGAAACAGTTCACACAAAACACATCACAGCAAAGCAACGCCCACATGGTTCTAAGACAAGGCATTGTATGTATATGTATGAACTTCTGTATGTATGTAAGAATGTGTGTGTGTGTGTGTGTGTGTGTGTGTGTGTGTGAGACCTCCTGCTGGGCAGGAAGCTTACATCAAAAAGACCTTCACAAGGATGTGTTTGTAATAAAAGACTACAGCCGCCCAATGTTCCCTCTAATTTTTCACGTGTCTGAGCGAACACACAAACTCCCTGAGCGATCCCTTGGACCACTGTGAGCGACATCAGACGTGTGCACTGTGGTCGCGCCAGCATCTAATCCATCCAAGTTACATGGTTTATTAAAATAATCAAATTACAGCATTTACATTTATGTTAGACTACTTTTAATTAACTGCTTTAGCCCACTTACAATGAAAATGTAAAAAAAATCTAGTCATTGACCTGTGTAGTATGTTAACACTATTGGAAGTAAAAATAACTTGAACTCCAATTTTGAAAAAACAACTTTCTTTCTTTTTAAATACAGCTCTGACTTGTATTATGAGTCTGTGGTCTGTGAGAGAGTCCTGTAACTCTCTGTCTGCAAAATACAGTATATAATGACCAATGCTGGGCAATTAATTATGTAGTTACTTCTTCAAAAAAGTAACTCAGTTTGGCAAACAAAGATTTTTGCAGCTATTTTGTTTTTTTAAATGCAGCCAAGGCGTTTTTAAATAAACATTTCAAACTATTTACAGAACAATCAGCTGTTCTGCATCAAATCTGATGCCACACAAATTATTTGTGCCACTCCAAAAAATAATTTCTGTCCCCTATGAGATAAAGGTGAACAACAGCCTGATACCTGCAGGCCTGACAACAGGAGATGTATCACTCCTGTAACACCTGTAACATTCAGCAGTCGCCTCATTGTTCTGACACACACAGCAAAACTACACTACACACTAACTACGCAAATCTCTCACATATCAACGCACCGCCGTCACTCCTAAAACTTCCCCCCGTTTCTTAACAACTAGATGCCACGTTGCCATATCATTTTTTGATTGGTCGACATGGTACGAATAGGAAAGGGAGAGGGGGGTTGAGTTTGTTTTTGCTCACAGGCGGAGAGTGCTTTCGAGCCTTTTTTCTTATAAAACGCCGTTTTTACCGTTTATTCCCGCAGTAAATATAAACAACGACAGTATTCAGGAAGAAAACCAAACATTGCATTTTTTTTTTCTCACAACTCTGGTTTTACGTGGCCTATCAACACAATTTAAAAACTGGTATAAAGTCCACACTTTTTCCGTCAATTGTTCCGTCTGTCCTGCTCACATCTCCAGTGGTTGGACACGTTGTCATTAACGTGGCTTCACTGCACATCAGCCACGCCGCTTTGCTAGCTAAAACACCGGTGTCGGCACATAAGGACGCTGGAATTGCTGGACCACGTTGATTAGCTGCGTATATACGAATGTAAATCGCATTATTGGCTGGACTATGGGATAAGGTGGCATCGTTCTAATACAATATGGGAGCAGCCAGTCACTCACTGACTAACACTGCAAAACAGAATTGTTAAAGTATTAATTTTAATTTCAATTCAGTTTAATTTTTTTTGTGCGGAACACAGATTTTCTGTGCGCAGAGACCGTGCCAGCAGTGCGCAATTGGGCACGTGCGCAGCTTAGAGGGAACATTGCAGCCCCCCACCCAGAACCTCGAGAATCTGGGGAGGGGGACAGTGGAATTCCTTTCATCCCAGAGTTAAACAATGTAGAGATGGTAAGCATAAAAATGACAACATTTAACAATTCACTCTAACACCTTGACATGTTGTTGGCGGAGAAAGGGGGCGTACACTCAGAAAAATTATGGTTCTTAAATGGTTCTTCAGATGACTTCATGGTTCTTTAAAGAACCATCATACGTCAAAGAACCTTTTTATTTTGTAGATGGTTCTTTAGGTATTACAAATGGTTCTTTAAAGAACAAAAGGTTCTTCATCCTTAGCAATCTAAGTTTGATGGTGTAAAATGGCATAAATATTTATTCACTATAATGAGGGTGTGAATTATACTGTGTGTTTTGTTTGTGTGCACGTGTGTGCGAAGGGGGAGGGCGGGTTACCTGGCATTACCCTTTAAGAGCAGATAGTAGGAAACTGAATATTCAAATAAAAGTTAGAAATACTTGCTTAAAAATATACTGGTGGCAGGGGTGGGGGCCAAAGCCTAAAGACCCTACCCCCCCACACCCCTAACCCCGCAAACCCACTGATCACAAATAATGTGGTAATAGAATATGGAATTTATTATTAAGACGTTTATGAATACGGTGAGTTAACAAACAGTAGACACAATACACAAATTCAAATACTGTACTTTAGATTTCAATTTTAATAAAGTATTACTATTTTCTGCTTCAAGGCATTACTTTTGAGATTATTATATATATTAGAAAATATAGCATAATGATAACACTAGTTATTGTAAACTTTACAAACCACCCAGCAGTATGTAAAGTCAAATTATAAAATACAAGTAAATAACAATTGCACAACAGAATGTCAGTGTAATGAACACACTCTGTGTTCATTACCGACTGTTACGACCCCCTCTGCTAGGCGTCAGGGGAGGAGTAACATACACAAGCCCCAAACACAAAACTGAGTAAAGAAAGGTTTTAATTTCAAACTTTAAACCGACAGGGCTGTTCAACAGACCTCTGGGCAAACAATTACTATATAAAGACAAAAAAAAGAAGACAAGAGTAAAAGCTAGTGATGGCCCGCTTGAAGCTGACGCTCCGGAGCGTGTGTCGAAAAAAACAACACACTGGTTCAGAAGCACTGTGTCGAGGCTTGCTTCGTTTGGCAAAAGTCACGTGACCAGTGACGTCCGAAGCTTCATTACGCACGTAATCGCTTCGGTACCTGATTCAAATGGAACGAAGTGAATCATTTGCGGGATTTGTGGAGTGTTTTGATGGTGGCAGATAGCGAACCACTGATCATTCTACTGAGAGATTTGGTTCTGTTGTGTGGGAGTATTTTGAGTTTATTTTGGTCGGTGGGTTTTCCAGCTTTGTGTTCTGGCTATTTGCTTTTGTTTTGTGCGTCTTTATTTTATCTGAAAACGGGACAAACTTAAAATGTAAAAAATCTGCTTTTCATAATATAAATATCATTAAATAACTTCCATTTGACTCGTAACATTTAATGTTATAAAAAGATGTATTTTATTTTAAAAAAATAATCTTAAAATGTTAGTCTACAAAATGTGCAGCAATTTAATTTATTTATTCTCTTTAGCTGATAGTTTGTGGAGCCATAGCTGCATCTCTACCAGTTTTTCTGCACTCCAGCCTCTTCTGTGCCATGTGAAGGGATTTTCCTTAAGGCAGGAGAAATTATCTTAACGAAAAGGAACAGGTTCAGCCATCGCACAGTGGAACAAATTCTCTTCTTGAATAAAAATGAAAAAGGGTTACCTTAAATGCATCATGTTTTTAATTTGCAAGTTCATAAGCATTTCCCTTTCCATTTCACAATCAATTCTACCCCCAGGTCAAAAATACGTATAGGAAAATTTCCCTAATATAATATTATTTATAAATATACCTGTCTAGAGATTAAATGCATAAGTACATGAGAGTTCCACTCTGTAGAGTGGAAGCAGTTGGTTTTATTTTGTGGATTCAAGCTGCTCTTCATATTTTTGGCCACCAGATGTGGAGGGCCCACTCCTGAAGACCTTCTATGACTCTGTGGTGGCCTCAGCCATCTTTTATGGTGTGGTCTGCTGGGGGGGCAGCATCTCTGCTGGGGACAGGAAGAGACTGAACAGGATGATCCGAAGAGCCAGCTCTGTTCTAGGATGCCCTCTGGACCCAGTGGAGGTGGTGAGTGACAGGAGAATGGCGGCTAAGCTGTCATCCCTGTTGGACAACATCTCCCACCCCATGCATGAGACTGTGACAGCACTGAGCAGCTCCTTCAGTGGGAGACTGCGGCACCCACGGTGTGGGACGGAGAGATTTCGCAGGTCTTTCCTCCCCACTGCTGTCAGACTCTACAATAAAGACTTTTGCAGCTGATCAAACACACAAACCCACACATGTGCAATAAGACTGCTATACGTGCAATTCTTCTTCTGACGAAGTTGTTCTTGTATTTTCCTACTCAGTTGTATATAGTATTTGTATTTCTATTTTATTCTATTGTATATATTATTCTATTCTATTTTATTCTATTGTATATAGTATTTTATTTTATTTTATTGTATTTTATTGCATTCCAGTGTTTTCTAATTTCTGCTACATAACTTTGCACTTTTGCTGTAACAAAACAAATTTCCCACCTGTGGGACTAATAAAGGCCATCTTATCTTATCTTATCTTATGTCACCAGAGAGGACTGTGTTGAAAAGCTTCGAGTAATGAACCGTTTTTCAATACAAGCTTCAGTGCTTCAGAAAGCTTCATTTGGCCATCACTAGTAAAAGCCAAAGGTTAACTAAGGCAAGCTGGCGGCACACAAAATAAAAGCTAAGAGAAAACTAAGGCGAGCCAGCATCACAATTTCTACTCACAGCCAGCTAGCAGCGCAAAGCTCTAATCAGGCTAAGTTCAAGCATGCATCATGGTTTGACAAAGAAACAAGTTCAACAAAGATTGAAGAGGGAGGCACGAAGGGCAAACTGCATGTTCAGTCCTAAGCAGCAGCCACTGAGTGAAGGACCTCCAGCCTTTTGTATTCCCCGGTAAATGCAGGCAGCCGTGTCATTGGTCCATCGTGTTCAAGGCTCCTGCAGCAGCCAATGGTGTGAGTGGTCTGGCACACTCTGATCTGCATGAAGTTGAGGCGGGCACAGATCCGGGGCCAGCCAATCCCCCGTGAGTCCTGGAACACTGATTTCCATGGAGGAAGGCGGGGCCACCTGAGGCCAGAGGCCGTAACACCGACACACTTACTTAGTTTTGACAAAGCACGCTGCTTAGGTAAATGATATGAGTACTTGTTTATCACTGAGCAATTTGTTAATATGTGTTTCGAGCCAAATAAATGACAGGGAGCGAGAGAGAGAGAGAGAGCGTTACGTTAGAACACGTGTAATATGGCAACCTCCCGAAAGGGAAGGGGGGGAGGGGTCAATCGTTGGGATGCGCATGCGCAGGCAGATTGCGCGACCGCCAGGCATTGAACTTTCTAAGGGAAAAAACACTTTCTCACGGACGGTGACAGCGAAACGGATAACAGTCTTCAGTACCTGCTGGTCTTTGAAGCTCTGGATTCTGGGACTGTTGGAAAAGGTAAAACATTTTCATTAAAACCTTTTTACTGTTTTGTTTTTGTTACTCGTCATTGTAGCTTGCTGTTAATGCTGTGCTAAAAATAACGGTTAGCTATGTTAGATACATTAGCCGTTGACGTTAACGCAATTTAGTATTGGTATACAGAACTGTTTTCCTAACAAAACCACTGTTATAATTAAGTGAAGGTGCTCCCAACTAATTTGAACCTTTGGCTTCTAAAATATGTGGTTCAATTGCGGCGTACATAACCTAATGTCAGCTAGACCGATATTAAAATTTATAATATTGTTAAAGTCACTAAAATGGCGCCTGAAGCCTGTTGTGATGTGAGCTCTGTGTCTGCTCTAGAAACTCAGAAATTCAGTTAAATTTCATTTATCCACCATCATACATTAAGCCAAGAAGAGGTCATTATACTAACAAGACGTATCAAAGCTGGGCCAAAGTTCAGCACGTGGTTAAAGTGTGTAATCCAGCCAGGGTGTAAATATCACTCAGCAGCCAGTCGTAGAGGAGGCATCAACACATAAATCTACTCTACCTGGCTTAAATCACAAGACCACCTCTGACCAAAAAGTTGTAGAATTTTCTTGTTTGCACAAATTAATTCAGATTCACACTAATTCTTTTCACAGCTCCAACAAAATGAGGAAGAGGAGGGAGAAACAATTAGATTGAATTACAATTGGATGGAAGTCGAGGACAAGGAGAAGGAAGCTTAGGATGAGGAGGAAGAAAAGCAGCAGGAGCATCTTTAGGGATCTCTATGATGTCATTGAGGTTTGTTTCATTAATATTGTCCTCTCAAAAAGAAAGATTAACTTGTTTTAGTTCACCTACTTCCTGTATTAAATAGTGATGTGCAAAACGTGGAAAACCACGGAGCAGGCACGTATAGTGCACCTGCAGGTAAATGAACATCAAATCTCTCAGACTAAAATCTGTATTATACTTTTAGTCTCCAAAAGTTGAATCTGTTCATCTGGACGTAGCGTTTTGTGGGAGAAACGTTTCGTCACTCATCCAAGTGACTTCTTCAGTCTCAGCCCAGATAGCAAGGAAACATTGAAACAATGTTGAGTCAATATCAGGCGACGTCATTGAAGCAACGTTGAAGTGTGACGTTGACCCAACATCACTCTTGCACCCATTTTTAACGTTGAAACAACGTCAGGTTTTGATGTTGAATCAATGTTGAAACCTGACATTGATTCTACGTTATATTTTCTAACACTGTTGACATTGAAACAATGTCAGATTCTGATATTGAAACACTGTTGAGCTATGGTATTGATTTTCCACCTCTTTCGCACAGTTGCTTTTTATTGAAAAAAAACAAAAAAACAAAAAAGGTCAATAGACATGTATCATTTGCAAAATACTTTATTAAAAGACAAAGTTTCCTATTTACATTTCTATGTTTCACGTCACTTTTTATTATTTACTCCGGGATGGGGATGGATGATGTGCGTCCTGCGCGCCACCCGTACGATCTGGAGCATATCTGAGCCATTTCTGGACTGCTTGAGCAAAGACCAACTCAGACATAGAGTTCGCCCCTACCTGCTGCGCCAGGCCATCTAGGACAAAAATAGACACACACACAAAAAAACAAAGACAAAAAAAAGGGAATTAGAGCACATGAATAAGCTCTTGTTAATTGTCTTCAGCAGGGAGAAAGTATGTAAACTCCTAGGCTGATAAACATGAAAGTCACCAGGCGGAAATCAGCAAACTGCCGCATTTGATTCCCAAAGAGCTATAAGCTGAAAATGTGATATGTCTTAGCATGGTGTGCCATGTATCCTTTAAAAAAAAAAAAAGAAAACATGGGGTCCTCGGGCTGTACAAAGTGTACAACCCGAGGACAAAACAAGCCGAAGACCAAAGACTCCATCTCCAGATTAACCGGACATGAAAGTCTTGTTATTAAGAAAGACAAAGTAATATAGCAAAAACCAGACATAGGAAATGTGAAACGCACCCAGCACATCAATTGATCCCTTTATTGTTCACTTTAGGCTCATAAAACTACAATAAATGTTAAAACTTACCAAATATGCATCTGCACAGCGCTGTCTCTTTAAATGCCCTTTTTTGCTTTGTCTGGTCCTTGGTTTTTTTTCCCCTGCCCAGTTGAGTACAGAGGCCAGCTCCTTTGTAATGGCATAAACCATTACACGGCGGACTCGCACCTCCAGTGTGGTCCAGCAGCACCAATCAACGCAAAGCGTCTCACCTATAGACACATTTTATGAGATGGAATTAGCGTGTCTCATGTCTTAAATGTGTATGCAAGTGCTTGTGTGTTTACTTCATGTAATTGATGATAGAAACATGTCATTTAGTTTTCCCTAAAGCCTGATTTTCAAGTCATACAAAGAATAAACCAAAGTATTGGCAGTACAATGTATTTCTATTCCCTTTTGTTGGATATTCATTTGTTAGTTCTTGTAACTGCTAAAAGTGTTTACTAGTTTTTGCCTGTCACATATATTTGTCATACCATGTAAACTGTGAAATTCCAAGATTTTCAAACTTGCCTTGTAATAGTGGCCTCACAGAGTCTCTGGAATCTACAGAAAAAAAAAATCACAACAAGATGACATTCAGGAGTATAAATTGGGGTTTGTTTTTTTTTAGATAAGAGTACAATGACATTGTGATGCAGCTTTAAAGCTTTTTTAAAAGCATACCATCTATAGGGAAGACATCAGACTCTGCATGCTGGCGAGATCGCAAAGCTGTGTCGGTTTGTGCCGGAGTGGCGAAAGGTGCTGGAAGCTGGGTGGGGCATTATGATGGTTGCTATCAGTGGGCTGGGGGGCAGACTGTGGAGTGATGAGGGCTGTTTAGAAAAAGATAATTTTTTAAGTATTTAAGAATACAGAAAACTTGTCAAAAAAGTTTCCTCGTGTCAGACACAGATATGTACACAGACACTAGACAGTATTTTATTACCTGGTATTTTCACTCGAGGGTCCTGGGGAAACCGTTTTTTTGTAGGCTGCTCATCCTCTGAGTCCGTATATGTGTACAGGGGATTTGGTCTAAAGAAAAGAAATTAAAAACGGTCTTAAGTAATTGTAAATATGCTTTTGGCATATTGTTTCCTAAAGTTAGTTTGATTTCTAACAACACACACAGGAAACAGAGACGTGCAAGAAGGTGCAGTATACAATGAATTTTTGAAGTGCACAAGTGTACACTGCTTTGCATTTTTAAAAAGTTTACAAACTTCCACTTTTTGGACTATATTATGTGGTTATATTGCAGTATGCAAGCACCACAGATATGTACAAAAGACAAGATTATAAATTCTTAACAATCAAAGATATGTTTGTGAATAAAAAGGTTTTACTTGTGCTTTCTTTTAAGACTGGTCTGGGTTTCTTCTTCGGACTGAAGGTCAGTATCACAGCGTTCACGTGGATATCTCTGAAGACTGCGTTCTGCTTCGTGAAATGTGCCTGGAAATACAAACACAATGTACGGCCAGACATAAATTACGTGTGGACAAAAGGTGCAAACGCATAGAAAAATCAGCGGTTTCAAAAATACGCTGGTACGTGTGGACGTAGCCTTATTCATTATTCAAGGCACAAACAGAAAGTCATGTACGCGTGCAACGTACAGTCACGTGGGCATGCTGCGTGAGCATTCAAACTGAGTCTAAAGTTTTCGTGTGCGAATTGAAGCGAGTGCTCTCCAATCATCAAAAGTAACAAAGTCATTGAACACGTTTATACAGTTACCATTACGTTTATCAATCATATATCACAGATTTAGAATTTTTTGTAGTACTAAGCAACTACAGAGCGAAAGTCTGGGTCAAGCGCCGAGGCGGCAAGAACAAAGGAAACCTCGAAGCGTTAAAGCTAGCTTTGTAAGGGAATATAACGAAGAAATTATGAAACAAAAATGTTTTCTTTGTTGATATACTTTGTTCGCAGTGCAATTTATTTGTTGCCGGATTGCAAGAAGTAGACACAATTTCGGGCTCCCACATTTTGTGGGAGCAACGTAAATAACAGTAAAAAAAAACTCGTTAATGTACAACATTAACGAGTTTTTTACTGTTATTCAAATGCAAACATGGAAATAACGAGTAGGAAAAAAAAATCATTCATTCTTACCTTATACCGGTGAATGACCGGATGCCTTCTCCGGTCAATTCCGCTGAGAGTAAATCAAATGTCCCGCTCTACTGTAGAAGACAATGAATACCTGGGGGGATGTACCAATGTGAGAGGGGTGCTGCGGAATAGTCCAAGTGATCGCTGTTTTAATTTCCCGGTCAACTATACATAAATTGCACGTAGACACGATTTTTTAAAGCTGGTGAACTAGACCAAGTCATTGATAACAAATGAACAATAAATCTACTTTCTCTGGTACTTTATACCCGATCAGTTGCAATGCAATTTAATGCTCAACTACAAATCGATGGTTTTTGATGGTGACCGGAGCCGAATGATCGTCAACTATAAATAGACGTTTTCTCGACGTTGTTGTTGTCACCTGGTCGACTATAAATAGATCAAATATCAATGACAAAAAAACAACGGTGAATCAACATCGTTACAACGTCTCTATAGTAAGACCGTCGGTTTACCACAGTATTTCAATGTTGTTACAACATTGGCATTTCAACCCCGACCATATACGACGGTTCGGATGAAAAATCAACATAGATTCAATGTCGTCTTGCTATCTGGGAGCTGACTGCAGGTTTCCCCAAACCTTATAAACAGTACATTTGCATAATGATAAACAGTACATTTGCATACTTTTAGTCTTAAGATCATATGTTGTATATTTATCACCCTTATGATAAAACCCATGTCAGCCATTGGTTTATGGACTTTGTATTTTGAAGTCTCAACATTTGCTTTATTGCTATTGCTATGTGGGTTTTTGTGAGCCTTTTGGGACCATATTAGGATGAGGGATCAGAATCTGGAGTCGTGCACACTACTGTTTCATTTAGCGTGTATCCATAAGATTTGTACAGCAGATCCAAGTTGTGCCTTGAAAACAGGAAAGTCGTCTGCATAGAGGAGAACTTTAATAGCAGGCTTGTACAAAGTGAGGCTTTGTGCTCACATTTGCTGCAAACACTTGTTTTACCCTGTTTTGATGCAGAATTCATTTGAAATCAGGCAAGAACTGGACTTGTTTTTTATAATGTGTTCTTGTGAATTGATTGTGTATCACATACATTTGATTTGGGTTCCAGTTCTTTTTTTCTGCAAGACAACAGTCGTCTGCCGGCCAAAAAAGTTTTCCAAATACCTCCACGTGATCAAGCCTGGATTTAGAAAAGAATAGCAAAAAAATCTGCACCTCCTGCTTCACATGCAATTTGTGTTTGTGTGTTCAGAGGCGGCGGCGAGAGGGGAGACCTCGGCTCATCCAGCTGGAGAGCCTGACAAGGAGGAGTCGAACATTAACTCTGCTCTTCCAGGGCACCCTGCAGACTCGGCTGCTGGCAACAGCGAGGGAGTGCGGCCGCCGCTGGGATGACGTGAACGCCAAACAGGAGTCCATCACAGGTCGACTGCAGGTATGCGAGTCAGACCTTCTGAGGAGGGTTTCACTTTTCTCTCTTCTTTATAATTGACCCTTGTTTTCTCTCTCTCAGCTCCTTGTCTCAGAGTGGGATTTGAAGCACAAAGGGAGGAGCTTGTCGTTTGGTTGGCTGATATGGATGTCCGCCTGAGTGAGGTTAACCAGCTGACAAAACTGAAACAACTGCAGGTGTGGGGTTGTTTTGATATAACATATATTTGATATGATACATACGTCAGAGACATTATCCTAAACTGGACTAACAAAGGACCATGAGTCCAACATGAAACTTGCCTTACATAAGGTTAGGCTGAAGTTCATTGATAATTTTAATCAAAAACTTGTTGAAATATTTTTACTGAACATGCAAACATCTGCTGATGAAAATGTCTTGATTTATTGGTCTGTTATGAAGCAATTGCTATTTCTAATGTGTTTTTATCACTTTCTGATGTTTTATTAATTAAACAATACATGTATTCATTGTTGTGTTATCTATAGATATAGTATTCATATATATATTTATTTATAGTATAGTAAAAATGTTTAATTATTACTGTTTAAATGACTAATATGTGACATGTATTAGTAGTGATGTTGTGCTGAGGGTTAAAATGCCTTTTTGTCTTTTGGTATATTACGAAACAATAATAATAATAATAATAATGCATTGGATTTATATAGCGCTTTTCAAGGCACCCAAAGCGCTTTACAATGACATTATTCATTCACGCTCACATTCACACACTGGTGGAGGCAAGCTACAGTTGTAGCCACAGCTGCCCTGGGGCAGACTGACAGAAGCGAGGCTGCCATATCGCGCCATCGGCCCCTCTGGCCAACACCAGTAGGGTAAAGTGTCTTGCCCAAGGACACAACGACCAGGACAGAGAGGCCGGGGATCGAACCGGCGACCTTCCGGTTACAGGTGCCCTTCCCAACCCCCTGAGCCACGGTCGCAATAAACCATTAATATATGTCTATGTCTATGCTGTGCTCGTGTTTATTTTACCCTACTCAAATTCAATTTATGATACATTTTATTTTGAAAAATTTAAAATGGTTCTTTAAAGAACCATTTGAAGGAGCTTTTTGAAAATGGTTCTTTAAAGAACCATTTTCAAAAAGGTTCTTTGAAAAACCATTAAAGGTGCCCCAAAGAACCATCAAGAAATGGTTCTTTGGGGCACCTTTAATGGTTCTTCAATGAACCATTGTTTGAAAGGTTCTTTGTGGCACCAAAAAAGGTTCTTCTATGGCATCAGTCTAAAGAACCACTTTTGGTTCCAGTTGGCACCTTTATTTTTCTGAGTGTATGTGCGATGTTTGGAGACATGTGCTGCACTTTTATCCCCAATAACACTGTTCCAGATGGCTCAGTAACTCGAGCCCTGGAGGGCCTTAAAACTCTGTCTAAAACCATGCATGAGCACTCAGGAATTGACAACCCGCTGGAGAACTGGATGGCATCTGTGTTTGGACAATGGAAAGGTTTGGCCATGTCTGCAATGTTTTCAATTGTCACATTTTTAGGGATACTGGTCACCTGTGGTTGTTGTCTCATTCCTTGTGCCAGAGGACTGTTGGTAAAGGTAATAACGAGGGCAATGGACCCCGGAGCGGTAGTTCCGGTGTTTCAGTGTCCATTGATAAACTCAGCAGCAACTGAGGGGGCTGAGGAGTGACACAACACGAGGTGTGGTGACAGTTCTTCAAAAAATGTCAAAAGGGGGAATGTGGAGATACAGAAATATTTTACTGCTACAATATAACTTGCATTATTAACATTGCATTAATAATATTCCTTATAGCATTGATATTGCATTAAAGATGTTTATGAAACTTACTGTTATTAACCTTTTACTTACAGGTGCAGCCATAGTCAGTTTATACACATTGCATGATTGTGCTCATTAACAGAGTTGATGCTCAGTCTCAGTTTATTGGAGGTTTTAAGCTTCGCTGAGCGTTATGTCTCAGTTGATATATTGTGCGTGACTTAGAGCATAGAAGGCCGCATGCACGCTTACAAACACATAGAATTCAGAAACCTGCCAGGCCAAAGGCCTGAAATTCATTTAGCTTCTCACTGCATTTTAGTCTACTTGGTAACAGATGACAGGAGATTAGTTAAGAAGAGCATCTGCCTCAGGGACCATGTAGGCTTGAAATTTGTTACCTTGTATGGAAGGTGTTGTAGAAAAAGGAACTTTTATGTCTGTTTTTAGCCGTTTAAGATGTACTATTTACTGTAATCGATGTATTTGATCTGTAATTGACGCACGAGGGTGCATAATCCCTGATGTTATAAAATCATCTTCAAGTGTATTCTTAGCAGGAGACGTTTTGCTGGTGAGATGTTGTATACTTCTCCTCCTGCGTGGCTTTAATAAAATTGTCTGATTGCAATCTCCTGGGCCTCTGTTGGTGTGTTCTGTTGCTCAACATTTTCGAAATCGGGACATGGGGATCTGCCAGGCCCGGGGGCCATCGCCAGCCCCCTTTAAGGCCTTCCCCAAACCGCACCTCAATTCATGTCAAAGCATTCACTTCTACCTACTAAATCGCTGTCAAACCTAAAATGAGGACGTGGGCCCAGCTACTGAATTCAGATTTGTGATGATTGTGTTCTTTTTGTGATTACAGTAGCTGCCCTCAGATTCAGACCTCAGCACCACCCAGTGAAAGCAGACAAATCATCCATCATGTTAACTGCAAAATTAACGGATGAAAACAGTATAAAGGTTAAAGTACCACATGTGCTGTCAGTGAAAGCTGCAGCTGTTTTACTGATAAAGAGTCAAAGATTGATAAAGACAAAGACTCAAAAGGATTCATCACTGCTGTTACTGTGTATATCAGCATTAACAGGACCTCAGTTTGGTGTTTCAGAGAACTGCTGATCTCAGACCTGCACAGCTTGTGTTTTAGACACTGAATTTACTCAGCTGCATGAAGAGCACATGAGATTTTCTCTGACACAATTAAATAAAACCTGATGAAGGTCAAAGGTCAGGTTTGAACTACAAACTTGTGATCTGGAATTCTTTCACTGTTTTTGCCAATAGTGTGTTATTTACCATAAAGTAATTCCGAGTCATTCATACCAGAGTAACCACAGAGGATCATATATTTAAATATATAACTGTCTACAGGACTGAATAGAATATCTTTATGTAAAAGCCCGGAGCCTGCTGCAGTGCTCAATATGTACAGTGAATAAGAAATTACAAGGAACGCTTACAACAACTATTTACATAAGTGCTTTTATCTCAATCAACATATCTTAATTACAAATGGCTCACACGTTACAAAAAAGACCACAGCTCAGGATTTTCACACAAATGCTCAGAAGTACAAACAGGTTGCTCTTTGTTGGATGTAGAGGAGACAAGGAGAGGTAGGTGGCTGTCCATTCAATCGTCCAATCTGGACATCAGGAGCCTGTTTGAATCAGACAATTACAAACACACTCAGATGTTCTGAGATGTGCACACTCAGGAACTTAGTGCTGCTTTACCCTCTCCACAGCAGCACTACTGATGGTTAGTCGTGTGTGCAGGGTGTGAGTTCTCCTGAAGTCTATGATGACCTCCTTACTCTTCTCAACATTCAGGGACAGGTTGTTGTTGCTGCACCACTTGGCAAGATGTTTTGTAATCTCCTCTCTGGGTGGTGAAAACATAGTCCAAAATGTTGTTTCCCCGTGTGGGAAATGTATGTGTGTGTGCAGTTTGGGAAGCACAGTCTTTGGGTCTGCATGATTGAAAACCCCCGCTAGCACGAGAGAAGCATCTAGGTGGGCCATCTGCTGCTCACTGACATGCTGATACAGTTCATTCAGTGCCTCACTCCTTTTGCTGTTATTGGAGCAGGGAAGGAAATGAAAAGCCACAAACAGTATGGCTGAGGGCAATATTTGGGTTTTTAAGAGCAACACCTCTGGTGTCCACCATTTGGTTCGGGGATTACCACCACGGCAGGCACCAACCACCTTGCGGCCAGAGGTGAAGGGAGCCACCAGGCTGAAGAAGGAGTCCTATCGGGCTTGGTTAGCCTGTGGGACTCCAGAGGCAGCTGACAGGTATCGACAGGCCAAGCGGAATGCGGCTCGGGCAGTGGCTGAAGCAAAAACTCGGGTGTGGGAGGAGTTCGGAGAGGCCATGGAAAAAGACTTTCGGACTGCCTCGAAGAGATTCTGGCAAACCGTCAGGCGTCTCAGGAGGGGAAAGCGGTGCTCTACCTGCACTGTGTATAGTGCTGGCGGTGCGCTGCTGACGTCGACTGAGAAAATTGTCAGACGGTGGAAGGAATACTTCGAGGACCTCCTTAATCCCACTGACACGTCTTCCGAGGAGGAAGCAGAGTCTGGGGATGAGGGGAATGACCCGCCAATTTCTGGGGTCGAGGTCACTGAGGCAGTTAAACAACTCCTCGGTGGCAGAGCCCCTGGTGTTGATGAGGTCCGCCCCGAGTTCCTGAAGGCTCTGGACGTTGTAGGGCTGTCCTGGTTGACACGCCTCTACAATGTTGCGTGGAGATCAGGGGCAGTACCCCTGGACTGGCAGACCGGGGTGGTGGTCCCCATCTTTAAGAAGGGAGGCCGGAGGGTGTGTTCCAACTACAGGGGGATCACACTCCTCAGCCTCCCTGGGAAAGTCTATGCCAGGGTGCTGGAAAGGAGAGTTCGTCCGTTAGTCGAACCTCGGATACAGGAGGAACAATGCGGTTTTCGTCCTGGTCGCGGAACACTGGACCAGCTCTTTATCCTCTCGAGGATACTTGAGGGTGCATGGGAGTTTGCCCAACCAGTCTACATGTGTTTTGTGGACTTGGAGAAGGCATTCGACCGTGTCCCTCGGGGTGTCCTGTGGGAGGTGTTGCGGGAGTATGGGGTGTCTGGCCCACTGCTACGGGCCATTCGATCCCTATACAACCGTTGTAAGAGTTTGGTTCGCATTGCCGGCAATAAGTCGGACTTGTTTCCGGTGGGTGATGGGCTCCGCCAGGGCTGCCCTTTATCACCGATTCTGTTCATAATTTTTATGGACAGGATTTCTAGGCGCAGCCAAGTGGCGGAGGGCTTCCACTTCGGTGGCCTCAGAATCTCATCTCTGCTTTTTGCGGATGATGTGGTTCTGATGGCTTCATCGGGTGGGGGCCTCCAGCTCGCACTGGAACGGTTCGCAGCCGAGTGTGAAGCAGCGGGAATGAGGATCAGCACCTCCAAATCTGAGGCCATGGTTCTCAGCCGGAAAAGGGTGGAGTGCCCACTCCGGGTCGGGGATGAGTTCCTGCCCCAAGTGGAGGAGTTCAAGTATCTCGGGGTCTTGTTCGCGAGTGATGGGAGAAGGGAGCCGGAGATCGACAGACGGATTGGTGCTGCGGCTGCAGTGATGCGGACGCTGCACCGGTCCGTCGTGGTGAAGAGGGAGCTGAGTGTAAAAGCGAAGCTCTCAATTTACCGGTCGATCTACGTCCCGACCCTCACCTATGGCCACGAGCTGTGGGTAGTGACCGAAAGAACGAGATCGCGGATACAAGCGGCAGAAATGAGCTTCCTCCGAAGGGTGGCTGGCCTCTCCCTTAGAGATAGGGTGAGAAGTTCGGCCATCCGGGAGGGGCTCAGAGTAGAGCCGCTGCTCCTCCACATCGAAAGGAGCCAGTTGAGGTGGTTCGGGCATCTGACAAGGATGCCCCCTGGGCGCCTCCTGGGTGAGGTGTTCCGGGCATGTCCCACCGGGAGGAGGCCCCGGGGCAGACCCAGGACGCGCTGGAGAGATTATATCTCTCGGCTGGCCTGGGAACGCCTTGGTGTTCCCCCGGATGAGCTGGAGGAGGTGGCTGGGGAGAGGGAGGTCTGGGCTTCTCTGCTTAGGCTGCTGCCCCCGCGACCCGACTTCGGATAAAGCGGATGAGGATGGATGGAAGAGCAACAGGTATTTATATGAGAGTATAGGCGTAAAAGCTGTTCTGATCCACACTCCAGTCCAGAAGGTGGCAGTAATGCACCTGAAGTTATTTGCCAACCGCCATAAAAAGATAGATGAAGAAGAACAAGGGCCAGCGCGGCCTTTAAATTCGGCTTCCAAAGGATGGAGGATAGAACATGGAGTCACAGGAGCAGCAGCAGCCACAGGAGCAGCAGCAGCCACAGGAGCAGCAGCAGCACAGAGCAGGAGCAGCAGCGCGCCGCCGCCGCCGCCGCAGCAGCAGCCGCAGCCGCAGCAGCCGCCGCCGCCGCCGGAGCAGCCGCAGGAGCAGCCGCAGGAGCCGCCGCAGGAGCCGCAGCCGGGGTAAGTCCATTCATGAAGGTTCCGTGATGAATAGACAAGATGGCGCCAGTGTGTGTGGCTCGCCGTCTGTCTCTTCCCCTGCTGTGTTTGTTTGTGTTGTTTTTTTATTGCTAGAGTCAACCCTCTTTTAATGTACAATCGCCAAACTCTGTTGGACCTCCGACTAGTTGCCAGTGATCTTACCAATACAACTTATACTGGACATAAGACGTTACCTCCATTCCTAGCTGGGATACCAGCTAACCTTTGTCGGACCCTGGCCCCAGCCTCACGGCGAAAGCGTTTCAGACGCCGGGGCAAACGTAGCGGTCTGCTCGTGAAACTTAAGGTGTACTTGGTGCGCTCTTCCCCGGCTCCTTGGAACAAACGTGGATCTGTGCCTCATCATGTCTTTTCTCCGCGCTCTCTGGAGCCCATCGATGCCTGGCTGGTGCCCGTTGATGTCCCAGCCGCGAAAGATTTTCCCTCATCTTCGTCGGCGCGGTGCGAACCTACAGAACCTGCGGCCGCTGTGTCGGGTCTCGCAGTCAGCCACGAACACGCTGACCTCCACCAGGTTTGGTTTGGTGAACACTAGATCGCTGAGTAATAAAACTTTTATTTCAAGGGATTTATTTATGACCCAAGGACTGGATTTCCTCTGTATAACTGAGACATGGTTGAGGGCCGGTGAGTCCAGCGTTTTCACAGATCTCTTACCTGATGACAGCTGCTCTTTAAACTCTCCTCGAATATCAGGCAGAGGAGGAGGATTGGCGGTTGTTTTTAAGAAGCAGTATAAATGTAAACCACTGCCCTTATCAACATTACGTAGTAGCTTTGAACTGAGTGTGTTTGAGCTGGGTCGCTCTCACACAGTGCTCTGTGCTGTGGTTTACAGACTCAAATACAATAAGGACTTCTTAAATGACTTTTCTGATCTGTTGGCTGAAATTATGCCAAAATACGATCATGTCCTTATTATTGGGGACTTCAATACTCACGTGTGCTGCCCTGACCAGCCAATGGCAAAGGACTTTTTAAATCTTATTGACTCTTTTGATCTTGTGCAACCTGTGTCTGTGCCTACACAAAAATATGGGCACACGTTGGATCTTGTTTTAACTCAGTTTACCTGTCTCTAACTTAGAGCTATGGTCGGATCATAAGCCTGTCTTGTTTGAGGTTTCCCTTCCTTGTACCAATGTTAATCTTCCTCCTGTTGTTGCTCGGTGCTGTCGTATTTTTAATCCTTCCTCTGCAGGTCAGTTCTCTATTGTTTTTAATCAGAATTGCTGCCTTCCTGATTCCATATGTAATGATACAGAAGAGCTGAGTACATGGTTTTACTCTGTCTGCCAAACTGTTTTAGATTCGCTGGCCCCCTTTAAGCTTAGGCAAGTTAAAGCCAAATCTGAACCCTGGCAGAATGAAGACACCAGTGCTGCCAGAAGAAAGTGTAGGAGAGCTGAACGTAAATAGAAGAAGGATCAACTGCAGGTGGCATACCAAATATTACAAAATTACTGGAATTCCTACCAGAAGACTGTAAAAGATGCTAAGAGGAAACATTTTGCTGCTATTATTCAGGCAAATTGTCGTAAGCCTCATGTCTTATTTAAGACTATTGACGTTATCCTTCATGTTCCACAGACTGTTGGTGTTGAGTCCTCTCAGGAAACTTGTGAAAACTTCCTACACTTCTTTATTGATAAAGTGCTATCTGTGAAAGCGCAGATTTCCCAGTCCGTTCTCGACCCTTCTACCCCTGTCCCTAGCTCTGCTGTCTTTGACAGGTTTGAGCCAGTTTCTTTGCACTGCCTGCAGGAGTTGGTTGCTCACCTGAAGCCCTCAGGTTCCCCTTATGATGCTCTCCCGCCTCGATTTTTTTTTTCTTTTTTTTTCTTTTTTTTTTCAAAGAGGTTTTTCTCACTATAGCATCAGTTGTACAATCCATTGTAAGTAGTAGTCTGTCCTCTGGTGTTGTACCTGTCAATCATAAACATGCAGTGATTCAGCCTCTACTCAAGAAACCTGCTCTTGATCCTGATATTATTGCAAATTACAGACCTATTTCCAAACTGCCTGTTATCTCAAAGATTCTTGAAAAGGTAGTTTACAAGCAATTAATGTCCTTTTTAGAAGAACACGGTATTTTAGAAGTTTTCCAATCTGGTTTTAAAGCTTTACATAGTACCGAATCTGCCCTTTTAAGAGTTTTTAATGATGTGTTTTTAGCAACTGACTCAGGTGACTGCGTTTTTATTGTGCTGTTAGATTTAACTGCTGCTTTTGATACAGTGGATCATCTTTTTAAGTGGGAAATAAATCTGGGAGTCATCGGCATAAAAGTGGAAAGAAATCCCATGCTTCCTGAAAATAGACCCAAGGGGTAGGAGATACCGAAAACTAAGTATAAATTTAAAGGTGATCGTGCTTTTGCTGTAGCTGCTCCAAGTTGTGGAATGCACGTTAGGCAGGCCTCTTCTCTTACTGAGTTTAAAAGTCTTAAAACGTATTTATTCGCTGAAGCCTTTGGCACTGATTAAAGGGGTTGACTCAATTTGTTTTAACACGTTTTAATTTATTGTAGTTATTTTTATTTTATCTTATTTTTAACTTTCTTTACTTATGCTATTAGCATGTACAGCACTTTGTGAACTCTGGTTTTATTTTAAAGTGCTTTATAAATAAAGATGGTATGCATTTGGGGCTTGTCTATTTACTGAATGCACCCCTTTGTTATACATTACTGTGTGTATGTTAGGATTATTGCTTTGTTGCAACAGAAAGTGGACATATTTCACTTTCTGTTCGGTCACTTTTTGGCTTCTTGAGATTACTGAAAGCACGGGCCTACTTTATCCAAGGATACAGTGCCATATGGCTGCCAGTGAAAACTTGTTAAGGCCCCAGGGGCTTTGAGCTTCCTGCTCTAAAATAAAATACAAAATCACAACAAAGTAAAAATGTAAGATGCAATGGACAGGGCAGTGCAAAAAAGTTTCTTAAGTCTTCTAACAGCTTGTTAAAGTATGCTTAGACAGTTTTTTGAACTTTGCCCGCAGGCTAAAGAAGAAGCGCAAAACGCGCCGGGGTCGGAGGGCGAAGCTGAGAAGAGCTGCCGTTTCAGTAAGTAACATCCCGTATGATATGAAATAATAAATGGCAGGCCCTCAAAGCCTGATTCCCAGACCCGAAAGGGAAAGCTCAGGTATCAGGCTTGGGGACTGACTCATGTCATGTCATTTTTGAGCTGATAAAACAGGATGCAGGGTCATTTTGTTTGACCACTGCAGCTTTGGGGGGTTGTACAGTGTTGTTTGAGACCATGCTGGAGTCACTTGGAACAAAGGTTGTGGACAAGGTAAAGTTGGGCAAAAATTTAATAAATGCACCCTCCTCAGGGTGCATTTATTCACAGCTGGCAGAAGGCCAGAACTGTTTGTTTATGGACTTATGTTTATGATGTGTCGACCTCTGGATCGACCTCCTGATATGTTGCTTTTCGATTAGTTTTATTCTGGTTTTTGTTTCATCCAGGTCTCCTTGGTTATGTGTCATGTGTTTCCTGTCTGTGTTGTGTTCATGTTGTCAAGCTTGTTATGCCTACATCTCTCCATGTTTCTTGTTTTATTTTGAAAGTGTAGTTTCCATGTTCAATGTGTTTTGTTTGACTTCCCCTGTGGCGTCATGTTGATGTGCGTCAGCTGTGTCTCCCCAGATGAGAGGGAGAAAAGGCCAAAACCAGCTTTTTTGTTTTAAACTGTACCAGATTGTGCAGAATGAGTGTCACTGGCTGCCCACTTGTTTCTGCTCTAATCCCCCGTTGTTGTTCTCTCAGCTTCTGTCCCCTTGGTGTGCCTTTGGAATCTGATTTGTAGTTGGTGAGGTGAGGTGACATGCTCCGTATGATGTATGGGGCGATCGTGGCTCAAGAGTTGGCAGTTCGTCTTGTAACCGGAAAGTTGCGGGTTCGAGCCCCGGCTCCGACAGTCTCAGTCGTTGTGTCCTTGGGCAAGACACTTCACCTATCTACCACCTACTGGTGATGGCCAGAGGGGCCGATGGCGCGATATGGCAGCCTCGCTTCTGTTAGTCTGCCCCAGGGCAGATGTGGCTACAACTGTGTGTGTGTGTGTGTGTGTGTGTGTGTGTGTGAATGAATAGTGGAATTCTAAAGCACTTTGAGGGTCTCGAAAAGCGCTATATAAATGCAATTTATTATTATTATTATTATTATTATTATTGTCAATAATAAACTGCAAAAACCCACCTCCTTAATACTAGATAAATATGCTTATTTTTGGTGATGATTTGCTTAAAACAAGTGAAATTATCTGCCAGTGGGGTAAGTGGTGTTTTCTTTTTTTTTTCTTTTTTTTTTTCTCTTCTTTCTTACTAAGATTTCTTGAAATAATTTTAGCTTTATTTAAATCTTCTTAAGTCTTTTACACTTATTCCAGGCAACAAATCAGAACAATTGAAACTTAAAATAAAATTTAACCACTTATTCTAGGGAACAAATAAGATGGTTAAATCTTAAAATAATCCTTACACACTTATTCCAGGCAACCAATCACGGCAATTGAAACCTAAAATAAGCTTTAACCACTTGTTCTAAGCAAAATGTTGAAGAAATTAAATCTGAAAATAGGCATAAAACACTTATTCTAAGGAACAAATCAAGGCAAATAATCTAAAAACTAGTACATTAAATCATTTTAAAGAAACACTGCAAAAATTACCCATCTTAAAATAAGTTCAAAAATATTAGATTGTAGTCTAAATCTTCTTAAATTTAGTGAAATAATCTGTCAGTGCAGTAAGAGAATTACACTTGGTAAGAATTCTCAAAATAAGAAAATATATCTAGGCTTTAGACAAGTAAGAGATATCTTAAAACAAGTTGTGAATTAGCTATTCCAAGAACTCTGTTAAGTCAAACCCAAAATAAGTCTGTAAGTGCTTTAATTAAGTTTTCATTTTTTTTGTTACTTTGAGAGAAAAGCTCTTAAAACAAGACCCACTAAACAAGCGAATTCTTCTTTTTAATCTTAAAACAGGACAAAGCCTGTATACCAAATGAAAGCAGGCAAAGTATACTGTGTGCATGACCTTTATTGGAAACAAACTCTCCAAACAGTAACAAATATTTCAGTCAATCATAGTATACAAAAATTTAAAGACACATTGTAAGTGTAACATTGTTATTTTGTGTTCCTTTTAGAACTGTTAAACCAGTTAACTACTCAACATATAAAATGAGCATTTGAAATTTTAAACAGAATTTGCAGAACAGATGTGTTTAAAGAAAAAAAGTACTTTTATTAATGTAATACAGAACAAAGAATTAAAAAAATAAATAAATAAATTCAAGTATCAATTTCAACTTCAAAGCTATCAGGGTAGTTCAAATACTTAACCACAAGTAGACTTTACTTTATTGATCCCTTTGGGGTGCACCCCTGGGGTGATATATGAATGATGACAACCATAGATCAGATGCGCTACAGACCATATTAATGTTATTTTTCTTTAGATTGACAAATACTGTATAGAAAATCCCAAATATTCATGTTTGAAAAATGTAATAAATTCTGCCTCATCACTGTTAGGATTATGTCTTTACACACTTCAGGAAATGACAAAGGTACTGCACCTGTGATAGTTAAATATGTAATTATTTCCATTTTGTTTTTAATTTCTTTATGATTTTCTTATTTTTTTTTAATGAAATTTTTGATCTATCAGTGTTTGTGCCATTTCAGATTTCTGCACACTTTTCCAAATATAAACTACATTGTTGCAGGACTTGCATGGATAAAAAGGCCATATGCCAAATAAACTGTTAAAGTGAATGCTTTAGGGACATTATTTGATAACAAATATGAAGAAACCAGACCTGAAGGACATGAATCAGTGCTTCACTGACATGTCCCATCTTCTTGGGTGGTGCAGCTTGTGATGGGAAGAGAGTTGGTAGTGCCCTGAACAGGGCTATGTTTAAACAGAACAGGAAAGAAAGAACTAAATCAACTTTCAGTTCAATATTCAATATTATTGCCATAATTGTAATCTTTCACTTACAACTGTTGTCACCAGAACTGCTCCTGGGTGGCAAAAGCATGTTTGATCCACCACTTGAATCTGCATCATAATCTTCTCCCTGGTCACATGGTGAGATATCCATGAGACACCTTTTCTTTAGTTTCATCCTAAATAAGAAAACAAAAATAGTTATATTACAGGAGTCCTAAACAAAATGTGTTGTGCTAGGAGTTTTTCAATCAAAAGCGGCAAAACTTGCCTCTTTGTGAACTTGAGCCCACAACTGTTTCCTCCTCATAAAATTTTCAGACCCTGGAAGTAGGTCCCTTAAATCGTCCCTACTGAGGGTGTGGAGCAAGACCTCATCTATGTTGGCAGCTGTAAATAAGTCAGTAAAAGTTGTACATCTCTTTTAAATGTATACATTTCACTGTTCTTCCATGGTTAAGTCTTATAAAATTGCTCACATAAAATTTATGACAAGGCTATTCCAAACTAGTTTTCAAACTAAAACTAATAGTGCCCAACTGCTTGTCAAGTCATTCAACAAATGATCAAAGCTCAGATTAGGCCACTTCATCCATAAGAAAAAATATTACCTCGGTTCAGCAAGGTTAAAGTGACCTGATTTATATTAATAGTTTACAACATAAATAATTGGAAGTAAGTTCACATCTCCAACTTACAATAGTTTATATGATTAATCATGATCTGTCGGAAATGAAGCTTAAAGTAAATCTATAGGTAAAGATGTCATTCATAAATGTGCATTATTTCATTACCCAAACTGGACTTGCAAATAAAATTTGAATAAACTCCATCCATCCATCCATCCATTCGCTTCCGCTTATCCTTTCCAGGGTCGCGGGGGGCGCTGGAGCCTATCCCAGCTGTCATAGGGCGAGAGGCGGGGTACACCCTGGACAGGTCGTCAGTCTGTCGCAGGGCCAACACACAGGGACAGACAACCATTCACGCTCACATTCACACCTAGTGACAATTTGGAGGGAACCCACGCAAACACGGGGAGAACATGCAAACTCCACACAGAAAGACCCCGGCCTGATGGTGGAATTGAACTCAGGACCTTCTTGCTGTGCGGCAACAGTGCTAACCACCATGCCACCGTGCCGCCCCTTGAATAAACTCATGTTGGTTAAATGTAATTTTGAAAGTTAACTCTTGATGACTTAAGTAAATCCTCATTTAAGTTAAATATAGATCTGTCCAACCCCACTGCAGCTTTTTATTGTCCGTGGGTGGGACATGCAAAACTGACTTTTGCAAAGGCGGATATCAACTGTAGTTCTTTTGTTGTATAGCTATGTTAAGTATATGAAACTAAATTTACCCAACTAGCACCATTAATAATTTTAAACTCTCACTGCATGCTAACAATTCAGCATTCTGAATGAACTAAGCTAGCTAGCTGGCTGGCAGTTTTGGCTAACTACCCATTGGTAGTAAACTGATAATACTGCCTTGGTAAAACTTAATATTTGACCACGACTGATGTTACTACAGTAAGTCAAAGCTAAAAGAACCTTAAATGTTTGCAAGCAAAAGTTAATTAGCTTAACAGAATCCAGTCCGAACGTGCTCCCTCATGTCCTTCGCTCTGATTCAAACAGTGAGATAATGGACAGAGCCACTTGAGGGCAGCCAGGGGGGAGGTAGTGTTACACATTTTCGTCTGTGTAAAGCTTGTAAAACGTGATCATAACATGCATAATGAACCGGCATTAGTAAAACTAATTTTAACAAATAACCCATCAATTACTATGACTGTTGTAGTCATTTTTACAATTACATTACTACTAGAGATGGACCGATCCGATATTAGGTATCGGTATCGGTCCGATACTGACGTAAATTGCTGGATCGGATATCGGTGAGAAATAAAAAAATGTAATCCGATCCATTAAATATCAAAAAAGCACCTCACAAAACTTGCGACATGGCGTAACTCGGCTCATAACCGTAGCACGTCGGAGCAGTGCGCTCACGTGATAGAGCGGCTGTGTATATTTGTAGCCTCGCTAGCAATCCAGCATTTCATCTCGAGGAAGTTATCCCAGAGAGAAGTAAAGCAAGTGTGTAAGTTCATCTCTGAATGTTTGTAAAGCGTACCTACGTTAAGCTTAACAACCGATATATGGAGCAACGGCCTCTCTCTCTCCCTCTCCTGCCGCTACTTCAGTCGTGAAACTGCTTAATGATCAGCTGATCGGCTTTTCTGTCGCGAGTCCGTCTCTCTTCTTTGTTTTTGGCCCACTTTGCACCAGAAAGAGGAAACCAGCGGCTGAACAACAGCAGCACGTTTAAGCTTGATAAGCTGTCGTTAGAATTTATTTAATATTACTTTCTACACCAGGATCCTTTTCTACGTAGCTGACGGCTGGTAACTGTGCAGGGGCGGATCTAGCAAAGTGTAGCCAGGGGGGCCGATAGGGCATGAACAGGGAAAAGGGGGCACAAAGACATACTTTTCTTTCTTATTCTCATTTAAAATGTCTAGCTTTTAATAAATAATTATCTGAATCTTACACCCAAAGTTTTAATCTGATGTAAAATGTATAGAAGTCCATTACTGTATATAGTAACTGTTAAGTCTAATATACCCTAGTAAGCTATAGTACTTTTTCCTTTGGGAAGGTACCGTCTGTGCAGTCTGCAATTCTGTAGAAGAAAGATGTTGAATCTATTTAATTATTCTTGAAAAATAATTTAATTCTGTGCATTTTTTTTTTTTTTTTTTTTTTTTTTCCACACTGCATCAAATTAAAGTTGATTACGTTGATTAAGCATCATGAGGTGGAGGGTGGGGGGTGGGTCCCTATTTTTTTTTTTTTTTTTGCTGGGAGTTTGCAACCCTATTAGTTAGGTTGCTTAATATTTCTGCTAAGTACTCTTTAAAATACCAGAATAGGGAGGATGGAGTAGGTTTAAGTTTATTAGATTGATCAGTATTGCTGAACTATGAAATATTTTGGGTGCAGTGTATTTTTTACATACAGGTATAACAGAATAGCTTTAGTGTTGTTGTTTATTTAAACTTGAGTATGAACTTATACAAAATGCAGCAAGATATTAAAAAAACGGTTTTATTGATTAAAAAACACACTATATCGGATTAATATCAGTATCGGCAGATATCCAAATTTATGATATCGGTATCGGACATAAAAAAGTGGTATCGTGCCATCTCTAATTACTACACAAGTTAAATGCAGACTTGGTATAAACCACCCCTTCAAACTTGGTATTGACCTCTACTACTCTGCCCGCCAAGAACTTCTTTCAGGTCTTTTCCCCAAACAAGATGGCGTGTTGGAGGTGTGGGATTTGTTTTGTTTTTCTTGCCTTAACATTAAAGTCTCTTTTGAGCCATATTAATACAATTCATAGCAGTAGTCCAGACTTTCGTGTGATATGTGGGATTGATGGTTGTACCGAGGAATACAGGAACCTAACCTAGTGCTAATACATTATTTAACTTTTTAATATGAACTAGACTATGGAACACCAAAGTGTTAAAATGTGTCATTTAATTTTTATTTTACATTGTGTATTTTTATAATATTTTATTAAATATTTATTTCACTACGATTCTTTTTTTGTAATAATAGAAACATTTTGAGACACTTTAATTTTAAGCAGCAGCCAATGAGCGTTCAGGTCCCACCCACTGACCCTGATTGCCTGAATAAGAAATTCAGTTGTTAAATGACTTTCTGAAATAAATACACCATTATGAAACAAAAACAGACTTTGGGGAAAAAGAGATTTTGGAATATAAACTGAATTTAATAAAATGTCTCAAAAATGTTCTATAATTCATAAAAAAAAAAATAATAATTCTAGTTTAGCTTCAAGTGACAACAGATTAAAACAATCCTCTGGACAAATGCTTATATTGATCAAGATTTTGTGGCTTATTTTACATGGTAACAAATACATCTGTGACAGGTCTCAGATATAAATATACCTTCCAATGATTGACTTTCTTATTTCAAGGAAAAAGGTGAATGTTTCTTATTTTAAGATAATTTTGTTTTACACTCTATCTAAAAGCTATATTTGCTTGAAATAAATGTAAAATGGTTCATTTTAGATTTACAGACTAAATAAGGAAAAAAAGTAATATATACTTGAAACAAGTCTAATCATCTCACACGAGACTGGAAACTAGCTTGTAATGTTCAAAACAAGATGGACAAGATAATCTGGCTAAATGTAAGGCAATAAATCTTGTTAAGCTACAAGAAATTTGCTTATTATTATTATTATTATTATCATTAGTCTGCAAGAGGTTGTAATGAGGCTGGTAGATGGTTGTCACTAGATTATCTGCCTTTAGGATGGTGGGGGGGGGGGCGGGGAGGCAATGGTGGACCCCTGAAAGTAAGAGGTAGGTCACAGTCAAGTGTGCTGTTATAATGACTTATTTCAAGATATCTGTGTACGTTATTTCCTTAATGATTTCAAAGCAATGTTTAATGGACAGCTGCTGTTCCACAGAACAATGCTATGCAGAAGAACGCTATGTTGCTTAGCCTTTACTCTACATTAGAGCTGTATGATATGATGATGAGTATGCTTAGAATGACTTCTTTGTTTTTACAGGCTGCCGCCGTCGGGCCCTCTGCCGGCCCCTGAAGCTGGAGCCGCCGCCGTCGGGCCCTCTGCCGGCCCCTGAAGCTGGAGCCGCCTCTGCCGGCCCTCTGCCGGGCCCCCTGAAGCTGGAGCCGCCGCCGCCGGGCCCTCTGCCGGGCCCCCTGAAGCTGGAGCCGCCGGGCCCTCTGCCGGGCCCCCTGAAGCTGGAGCCGCCGGGCCCTCTGCCGGGCCCCCTGAAGCTGGAGCCGCCGCCGCCGGGCCCCGTAAGTATACTGTTCTAGAATAAAAGCATACATTGAAGGTTTGCAGAGTTTAAAATAATGTCTGTTATTGTCCTGGAGGTACCAACTGCACATTCTTAAAACTAAACAAAATAATTGATGCATTTTTTATTATTATCTTTTTTTTTTTTAAATAATCCAATGAGTAAAACACAGCAGTGGAATGAAAGGCTCATTGGCAACATGGGTGGCCAGATTGGAGAAAGGGGCAGTAAAACTTTCAGTCGACCTACATTTGGTGTTTCCAGACTTTTCAACAACAATGTGACACTGTAGCTGCTGTTTTGTGCTCCATCACAAAGAGTATTCAAAGAGAAACCCTGTTCAATGGAGGTTATTTTATAGGATGTTTGCTGGTGATGCTTACTTACTCATGCAATGTTTGTATTTTTTTTCTTTCCTGTTCTCCTGTCTTCTGTTTGCTCACTTTTATAGGATCCAGCAAAAGAATGGCGGACATGTTACAAGAAATTGCCAATAACCTGTCAGAATTGGCAGACCTAATAAAAAAAAATAAAAGTGAATGAAAAATAAAACTGTGCTGGTCTGTGAGTGTGATTAATATGAATCTCCTACCCAAATTGCCACAATGAGTATTGAAATGAAATTAAACCAGAAAAAGTTGCATTTCCTCTGTCACTTAGCTAAATTAGTTCTTGTCTCAACAAGAGATGTGGTGAGAGAAAAACATGCAGTGTGCCTTGGCTGCAGCAGCTGGACCCACCACAACAACTTGAAAATGTCAACGGTGCAGCAGGAAAGGGATCTCATGCAGCGGAGACGGAGGGCCCTAAACCCTAGGCTGGATTCACTACATGGGGGAAATTCCCAGACAGCTTCAGCTGACAGAGCTGTGACGACACGCCCACCAAGCCCGGATGAAAAGTGAGGCCGAGCAACAGAATGCTGACCTTGATAACTCTGCATTAACAGTGCAGGGCAGTGACGGACCAACGCAGAGCAGAGAAAAGGGCGTGCTAGAGACAGAAGGAGCAACTGAGGTCAAAAGGCACCTCAGAACAGACAAACACAGAAGAAGATCTAGGTTTCACCTGCGGCGAGCATGGGTACTGGAGAAAGGACTGCACCAACTGGGGTCAGAACCAGGACGGACTGAACTTTGAACAGCAGCAGCAATGGACGCAAACAGACTGAAGAGGAGGGCAGGACCCCTATCAGCAATATCTGGTATGGATATGTGTGACTGGACTGTGATGGACTGGCGATGTGGACTAAAGTTTAGACTGACTTGATACTGACACAAAGACTGCACCAACTTTAGAATTAGTAAATGTTGAGCAACAATTTACCCAGCTGGTAAGAAAAGCTTGGATGCTTTGTTTTGTTTTTGCAGGAGCAGGAGGACAAGAGAGACCAGAGGGGGAGACGGTAGCTTCCCAAGAGAGGTGGAGCTGCAGACTGAACCCTTTAGATGCTAATTTAGAGTTACTGATGTTTGCTTTAAGAAAACTGTGTTTAATTGGCTGTGTTTTGATGAGAGTATCATCTCATATTGTCGGGAATGCCAAATGCAAGAGTGGAGAAAACTTTTGATATCACTCATGACTGGAATATGTTATTAACCATAGCACACTACTGTTAAAAAAACAAAACAAAAAAATCAATTAAATTTTATAGAGGAAAATAGCCAAAACCAAAACAATATTTATGAATAACATAGGGGAATGGTAGATTTGTCACATTCAAAATACAGTTATGTAATAACAAACACTGGGCCACGTGATTTAGGTTCTCCCTTAAAGTAGACAATTATTAAAAGTAGACTACAACCGACAGGGGCATGTGCTAGGATGTGGTACTGCAAAGAAGAAGAGAAAAGTAAAGAAAGCAAACCTATTTTGTTTAGCTCTGATAAATTCAAATTAAAATGTACCATTACACTCAGAGGATCAACATGAAATAAAAATATTTGATTTGATATACCTTTATTAGTCCCACAGGGGGAAATTTCATGTTAAGGCTGCCGACCTATCTTACCCTCCGACCATACATGCATTACACAAAAACATCACATGGGGAAGAAAGGTCAGAGGTATAACAATGGAAAAAGCACCACGTGAGGAAAGATAAGGAGAAAAAAATACTCCCCCCAGACTGAGCTCCAACAGGGAGATCAGTTTGAGAACAGAAAAAAACACCTCTGCACATAGCACATGAAAAAACTCTAATACACCAAAGAAACACATGACAAGCAACAGGGGTGGGTAAAGGGTGAGAGACAGCCAATGTTGACAGTACATGCAACTCAGGTCAGAATAAAACGCTCAGACAGGTTTAACGTGTACACGGTCGAGACTCAGGGAGACTCGCCTCGTGCAATAAAAAGAGTCTTTATTCAGAGAGCACATACAGGAAGAGAGAAAATAGAACTGCAGGCTTCCTGTGTAACTTCCCCATTTAGAAGTCTGCACAGAGTTGCAGAGTTTAAGCTGAATACTAAAAAGAGCAAACACATTTAGATAATGAAATGTACTTTTAAGCATAACATAATAAAAGTCCCAAAATCCTAAAGAATCTCTTAACATTCCCTCCTGTTGTACATATGTATATGTACATAGCAACCACTATCAGTGTATCAGCCTACGGCCACTTGTAAACATGTTATATCCAAGCGTCTATCTCATTATCACCTTCTTCATTCTGTGACAGGGTGAGGCAAGCATGAATTGAAGCAGAATAACAGTATTATAACACCAACAAAAACAAGTCCTTTAATCAGCAGGGACTTCCAAGAGCCGCTTAAAAGCCACGTAAGCCAGTCTTCTGTGTTTGCGGCATAGTCTCGTTGTTGTGTATCCCGAAGTTGTCTGAGTGTTT
Organism: Oreochromis niloticus; assembly: GCF_001858045.2. NCBI lineage: Eukaryota > Metazoa > Chordata > Actinopteri > Cichliformes > Cichlidae > Oreochromis > Oreochromis niloticus. Next base: position 71,577 of record NW_020328490.1, read on the forward strand.
TCAGAGCATCAGTCATGTTCGGTGAGTGCACATTATCTGGAATGTATGTGCAACATGTGTTGTTAAAGAGAATTCTCCTTTCTCGGCGAGAATTATGTCCAATGCTACCCTGTGTTGCATTACTGCAATGCACAGAGCATCAATCTCCTGATCCCATTCGTCGTTGAATCTACATGAAGCATTCAGAACCTTTTGTCTTTCAGTCCAAAGTTTAAATTCCTCTGGGACATCGGAACCCCATATGGAATCATGCTGCTTGAGGTCCGGGGTGCTTCGTCCTTTCCTTGTTGTTGACGTTGAAGTTGACGTGGCGTCCATGGTTATCTTGAAAGTGTGGTCAGATATGAAAATGGGAGCGCACTGACCTGTCCGATTCCCAGGAAGGATATCCCAGGCAATCCCTTGCACCCAGAAGGTGCCATTTGAGATGTTGCTGCTCTTCACGGGCCCTCCAGGAGCGTGTGTCTGTACTGCTTTGCAGTTGGTGGTGGTGTTTCCCATTGGCGTGGATCCGTTCTCTTGGCGGTAGCATAGGCTGTGGCTCTAATTCCCATTGTTTTCAAGAAAGACTGGGAATGATTTAGCCTTACTTCTGTGCTTCACTTTCAGGTCAACCCAGAACCATTCGTCACATGTGCCGTTTCGTAGTCCTATCTGGAGAGGTTCCTCATGGTTGACCACGATTCCACGGCTGGCGTAGCTTGCGGCACACTTTGCTTGAATCATGTCCATTCCCTTCGCATACAAGGTGGCGTACTGTGTCGCTGGGGGCATATAGGAGCAAACATAGCAGTCTTTTCTGGGTGTGCTATCATGTGTATATATCGATACCATGCGTTGTTCATCTTCTTTCTTTCAGGTGAGTGTTAAGAAACTCACCAGGAGTGCAACATTAGCCACTAGGAGGACGAGTGTCTTCATGATGACCAGACACACCTGTGACCTCTGATGAGTAGACTACTGGCAAGAAGAAGGCGGGGTGTACCCGATCAGCCCTCCCTCCACCAATAGATCACCATACAGGAGTTAGGGGTGTCGGCGTCTAAACGTTTAGGTTGTCACTCACTTTTTTGCAGTGGCTTTGATGGATCCAGGACGGTCTTTCTGCTATTTTGCAGGCAGTAGGTGTGGTGAGTAGCACTTGATAAGGACCTTCCCGCCTTGGTGAACTCCAATTTTGCCTTTGGAGTACTTTGATCAGGATCCAATCACCTGGTTTCAACCTGCAAGATACTGGAGAGTTGTTTAGAACAACCTCTTTATTTCCAAGTAATTTAGTCATCCATTCGGCTAGTGTAGTTTTTCTTATTGACTTATCTATAGGCTCACTTGTGATTGGTAGTGGAAATAGTCTACCGTGAATGATTCCAAAAGGTGTGAGTTTCTGAGAACTTTGTGTCAGTCTCATCCACTTTTTTACCAGGCCTATACACTCAGGCCATGGTCTCCCTGTTTCTTCCATGCATTTTCTCAGTCTCTGTTTTATTTCCTAGTGCTTCAGAGACCTTACTGATTACTTCATTAACAATATGTGTCCCATTGTCTGATCTTATCAGAGTGGGGATGCCATATATTGAAATAAAATGGTTGCACAAACATTTTGCTACTGAGATGGCGTCTGCCTTTTTACTGGATAGATTTCTGGCCATTTTGAGATCACGTCTATGATCACTAGAGCGTATTCTGAGCCTTGGCTTTCATTTAGCTCAATAAAAGTCATGTGGATTGTATGAAAAGGATGAGGTGGTGTGCATTATGCGCATTATGTGCATTATGTTTTTGGCAAATCATGCATGTTCCGACAAATTTCCGAAATTTTATCTACCACTCCTACCCCCCCTCCTGTTGACAATAATGCTGCTGATATGTGTAGGGACTTTGGTAGTATTGGTTTGCTATTACAAGTCATCAAACCACTTTCTGGCTGTGCTCCACCTTTTAACCATTTCCTTTGTTCTGTAGTTGGTGCAGCTTTCTGTTCGTTTATAAGCACATCAAGTGGTATTTGCATTGAGGAGTCAGACATTAATGTGTCTACAGTTTGTTGTGCTGCTGCAAATTTGTGATCACAAGTATGATCACAAATTTATTTTCCAAACTCACTAAGCAAACAAACAAAAATAAAACAAATTGCCTATGGCCTAAGGCTTTGCGTTCATATTAATTGAGTGTAAGCTGCTTTCTTCATTGCAAGTGTTTATTGCCATAAGGTTTAATTCATGCGTCATATCACTGAGTTCTAAGTTCAAATTATCTCTTCTGACCCTTTCCAAAAATAATTTCACATATAACAATTTGAGTATGTGTTGTCTATTCATTCTATTCATAGAGTCTATTCATAGAGTTCTGTTTCTCTCTGTGAGCTGTCTTGACACACCGCAGGCACACATATATATTTATATACATATTTCCTGTTTCTGCAGACTAATCGAACTCTTTTGTTTCTCTTTGTATTCATAGTCTATAAACCCTCTTTAATTCTGCTAAATCTTGATCTAAAACCAACACCTTTATGTCACGCTCACACTCCTGAATAGAGCCCTTTCAGACATCAGGTATCATCACACACACACTCAAACTTCCACTTGTTCACTCACTCTACTATGAACCTTTGTAGTGTTATTCACTCAAAACCTACTACTCACAGCATTTACAGTTAGAATCACTCAAAATATGCTTTCATACGAGTATTTCAGACATGCTTTTCAAGATATATAGAGGTCACTCACTGTACATCCACAGTAATGAATTCAAACTCTATTTATACAATTGTAGTGAGCAAAACCAGCATCTCCATGCGCGTCACCGCTCCTCATTAGCTTGGTAGTGTCCACATATTTAATTCAGCTTCTCATTAGTTGTTAGTATAGGTTTGCTCTTCATCCTAACGAAGTCTCATCTAAGATGACAGGTTTACAAGCAGGTCAAGTGTCTCTATGCACCTGATTAGTGTAGTTATTTCCTTATTTTCTTCATCTCATATATCATTGTACTGAGTTTGAGCAAACCTTAAGCTTGAATCAGACTACTTTTAACAATCATCCACCTCACATCATAACTGACTGAGGTGCCCCTTCTTATTAATAGTATGTCATTATTAATGTTATCATTGTATTGTTATTCCTTTTTTATAACAGCAATAGTATCTTACAATACACTACTTTACTACTAATATACAATAGTATATTAGTTTATATTTTATTATGTATCCATCACGGGTCTGTGTGAATCTGCAGCTTCACACCTTCCCAAGCTGGAGACATTTTCCTTGGCTGAACAATGACACAGCCTTAATATGCCTTATGCATCTCTCTTTTTTATTTGATATATTTTGTGTGAATTATCTGGTTTCATGCATTCTATTCATTCTAGGCACGGTCGTCATGCCAACTATGTTTCATTGTTAATACCAGTTTACAGGTTGTTAACCTTCCTATTATCTCCTATTATCATGCATATCGCAGATAAGCTCTACTTGAATTTAACCTTAATTTAACCTTTTGTTTATTCCACTTCATTCCACTTTCCATGCTTTAAAATATTACAACTCTTGTGTACTCTTTGTTTTCTTTTTAGCTTCCTTTTCAGTATTTATTTCTGCTTGGAGGGTTTCTTATAGTTTAGTCAATGCATTTTCCCTCCCACGTGGGACATTTAGGTTTTCTTTGGATTTCTCCATCTATATGCACTAATTTGTCCGGCTCCTGGACATTTCTTTTCTAACCACTGCTCATCAGCAGTGAGTTACCCATTTTAATCCTCTTAATTTTAACACTTTACAACTACACAACTGCGGCACCTTCTCTGGCACGAGAATCGAGAGAGGTAGTTGACACGGCCTTCTACTTTCAAGCTATTCTTGAAAGCGGTGTCATCTTTACGTGATGAAACATGACCTGTTTCTCTCTTTTCACCAGTACTTGGGTGGCCAACAGCAAACAAAATAGTGGAATAGTTCAGCCTCCTTATTGTGCTGTAAAATCAACTTATTCCACCAACAAAAATAAAACAACAACAATACCTTTTCAACGCGTACTACGTCTTACGGACCAGGTTTATCTAAAATAGCTTCCAGCCCCTTTTTCAGGCGAGCGTTTACTTTTAGGAATGCTACCAACCCCTCTGGGCGAGCCGAGCCTAGACGTTTTACGCGAGGTGTCTGAGTGTTAATATTCACCTGGTTGCTGATTCACTGCCGGTCTCTCAGGTCTACCTCATCGACCCCCACCGCCGTGGACCACTTATAAGAACGCTGGCCAGAACCCGAATGTCACGTCTCTGGACTTTATATCCTCTACCTAGAGAGGAGCTGTCGACAGACTTCAGCGCGGGCTTCTCACGACGTCAGGGCTCGATGAGGTTTTCCTGTGGGATCTCACAAAAATGCTTTGTCCCATCCGGCTCGAAGGACCAAGAAATGTCAGGAGTTTTCCTGTTATGCAACTCAGGTCAGAATAAAACGCTCAGACAGGTTTAACGTGTACACGGTCGAGACTCAGGGAGACTCGCCTAGTGCAATAGAAAGAAAGAGTCTTTATTCAGAGAGCACATGCAGGCTTCCTGTGTAACTTCCCCATTTAGGAGTCTGCACAGAGTTGCAGAGTTTAAGCTGAATACTAAAAAGAGCAAACGCATCTAGATAATGAAACTTACTTTTAAGCATAACATAATAAAAGTCCCAAAATCCTAAAGAATCTCTTAACAGTCTAGCTTTTATTAAATAATTATCTGAATCTTGCAAACAAAGTTTTTATCTGACGTAAAATGTATAGAAATCATACATATACCAAAAAGACAGTGTACATCACTGTCACAACAACGTTTGTTTTCATTCAAAGGCTTTATGGCTTTAATACCTGGTGGGCCGGTCTCTGGTCAAAATGCCCAATTTTTTGTCCCAGTCCAGCCCTGCAGGTTAATACTGGCAGTGTCACCATCAGTGTTGGTCAAGTTACTTGAAAAAAGTAATCAGTTACTAATTACTGATTACCTCCCCCAAAAAGTAATCCCGTTACTTTACTGATTACTTATTTTCAAAAGTAATTAATTACTTAGTTAGTTAGTTACTTTTTAAAAACACAATTTACAACCTGAATAGGTGATAAAGCGATAGATCTTTCAGCCCAATTCTACTTTTTCTGCATAATCCATCATACAAAATGTAATCAAATGGAAATGTCTCTTTTTAAAACGTTAAATCTTTTAACTTTATGCATCAAGCAAAAACTTAATTATATGCAACATTCTCTGACTGGAAGAAATTTGTTTAACATTTAAAAAAGGTTTTCTGCACATTCCAGCACATAAAATAAAATATTTTTTTGTGTTTACACTCACTCTTTCAAATAGATGCAAGTAAAACACAGCAGAAAATAAATAAAATCAAAGACTCAGCGGCCCTGTTGCTCTATTTTCACCTGTAAAGCAGGACTGGGGTAGGCGGTTTACCCTGGTGCAGGTGTGCCGCGGCGGTCAGTGGAAGAATCCGCAAGTTTTTCTGTGAATTTCCCATTACAGTCGTAGTACACTCGCTGCTTGCTTGGAAGTTTAGGGGTTTTTTTCGCTGTAAAAAGAAGTTTTCTTCCCACGCACAACGGACACTAATGTTTTTGTCACTTTTTATGGAATCAAACTCAAAATAAGGTCAGTACTTCCACGCTTTAAACGCTGCATGCTCATACTCTCTCCCGCACTCCATATATTATCCATTGTTGATCTGTGAACAGCTGTTGTCACTAACGTCTGTTGGGATTTAGAGATTCTTTTATTGCTGCCATATACTCTGCCTTATGATAAATGCATTAATAACATGTTCTACAGTATTATTTTATCAGTAATATTGTTTACAGGGTTCATATTGCATTGAATATGTTTGTCATCACATTCATTCTATTTACAGGTTGAGTTCATTTTATACACAATGCATAACTGTGCTTGTTTAGAGTTGATGTTCTATCCAAGAGGGTTTTAAGCTTCACTGGTGAGAGTGTCCAGGTGATACATGTTGAGGGAAGATGAGAACATAGCAGGTTAATTGCATGCATGCTTACAATACACATAAATCTAGTAGCAGGCCTGAGCGAAGGCCCAAGTGTCTTCTGCTTCTTATTTGAGACCTGCGCCAATTCAGTCTACTTAGTGATTGAGGACGAGGGTCCATTATTAGCCCTTAGAGGCCCTGAAGCTTGAAGTTATTACCTTTAAAAGGAAGGTGTTATCAAAAAGAGAAGTTATATGTCTGTTCATAGTTATTAGAGATGTACAAGATGTACCCTTGTCTGTAAACAATGACTGGACATAATGTATTTTTGACCTGTATTGACGTGTATGTGGGGGTGTGATCCTCTATGCTATAAAACCAGAACTCAGTGTATTTCTGTCAGAGCAAAACAGGCCATATGCTGATGGTTGTTCTCCGCTGTCAATAAACTCATCGTTTGATTGCACTTTTCTGGGCCTCCGTCGTTTGTTGTCTGGTCTACAGTTGACCGATCTCGCTTCACGTCGCACTCGCTTACGTCACTGTCATGAGACATTCTCGCAAAAAATCACGGTTTTAGTAATGCAGTAACGCAGCGTTCCTACGGGAAAGTAACGGTAATCTAATTAGCGTTTTTGCAATGGTAATCCCTTACATTACTCGTTACTTGAAAAAAGTAATCAGATTATAGTAACGCGTTACAAGTAACGCGTTACTGCCCATCTCTGGTCACCATGCTAGCTGACTGTATTTCATCATCAGCCAGTGTTGTTCTTTATACATCAATATTACCAAAGTTTACCATAAGGCAGCATAGAAAGTATTTACTTGCTTTTAGGTTTTATTCAAATGTTAGTCTTTTCAGTTGTTTCCCCACTTTTTTTCCTGTTTCAAAATCAAACACCAGTTTGTGAGAAGATTATCTGCCTATTAAAAAAGAAGATAAAGTTTTGCATTGGCTAATTTGCCAATTGTATGTTAAAAATGTTCGTATTTTAATATTCAAAAATGTTTTTGCCCAAAACATATGTGCACTATATGTCAGTAAAAATACTATGCAAATATTGCTGTCCTTGAATGCTGAATAAACACTGACAAAGCACTGATTGTATCTCTTGTACTTTATCAACGCAGTATCTAAAAACTTTGCACCGTAGTGGTTAAAACCTCATTCTAATAAGAGTTAAAAGCGCATTTGGTTATTAGGTTTATAGGGTTATTGAATTATGGTTAACGGTTGGTAGAATTTTTTTTTTTTTAACATTATCTGCCAATTACATCTGCCAATTACATCTGCCACCCTTCTCCAAATCTGTGCCCCTACCTGCCCCCCCAACAAAAATTTTCTAGACACGCCACTGTTGTGGAAACACAGACCCAACATTTATTTGGTCTTTCGGAGCCGGAGCCTAACACATCACATTCACCGAGGAGAGGGAGAGGACGCCACCGCAGTCTGCTAGCAGCCATCGTCTGGGACGATTGACGAAAGCCCTGGTACTTTGCTTTGTCACCAGGCCGGACAGTTTGCACCTGAACTCCCCTCATGGTTGGATGGCGATTGACGGGATCCAGAGACGCTTCCCATGAATGGGAACAACACGAACAGTGAGTACAGAAGGCCTAATTCTGTGACCTGTTGCGTACACGTAGCCTGGGTTTTGGTGTAAGTCGCGTTGCCTGTCGCAAACTTAAAAGAAGTCTGCCTTGAAAGAGGATGAAATACACTGCAGAGTTTTTAATGGGCAGCATGTGGTGTGTGGATCGTTGACGAATGAAGTGAAATTGTGCTCTAAGCAGAAGTGAGTGTGAGTGTGTCTGACATCACGGTGTGTGTGTGTGAAAAGATATCCAGCTGGGGCAGACGTGATTCTGCAGGTCACCTGCCCAGTGGACAAAAAGAAATAAAATAGTTGTGTGGATGAATGATAACATGAAGACTGTTTGGTGTTTCTCAGCCTGAAACAGCTGTAATGCTACCTTCTGTTTGGAGGAAAGGACAGTTTAAAAATGTGTTGTTGATGTGTGTTGTTTTAAGCAGTGATGAGAATAATGAAAATGTGATGAGAGAGGAACACAAAAACATACAGAAAATGCATTAACTATACTAACCCTACATGCAAATACACAATGATACTCATGAAGACCAGACAGCATCTTAAACATGAGATTCTGTTTGGCATCTTGTCCAAGTCACTAGTAGGATGAAAGTGATACATAGACTAGTGGACTGAATAGGAGGACAGATGGTTGCATCATAGAGGAGAAAACAGAATGCTGATGAGGGGTCTTAAATGAGTGAGCGGATAGTGAGTTTCTGGTGTGTGAAGAAGTTTTACCATGGCACACATTTAGTTACATGAGAAGAAACTTATTATGTGATGAGATAACAGGGTTATGCTGTATGTTGTGTGTGGCTGATTGGATGAATGTTTGAGATTAAACTGGCTGTTCATTTGTCTTTTGTTACTAAGTTGAGCCTGCCAATTGGGTTGGTACGATTTATCCCCTGGCATGAAGGACACGTGTCATGACTTAAACAAGGCCTTTCCTTTGCTTTCCTTTATTTTCTTTCTTTTCTCTTTATTTTGTTACTTTCATGGTGCACTGAAGGTTTTGTTTGATGATCTCTGTTTGAGCAGATCTGCACGATTAGAACAGAAGCGCTATACGACTCGTCGTCGAGAAAACTGTTGCAAAGTGAGCTTCTCCAAAATTAAAATGGGCTCAGGAGGAAGCCACTTATTGGGACATTTAGAAAATGAGTTCCTGTCCAAAAGGATTCAGTGAGGTAATCTGACCTAAAGTTCTTCTTTTTCCTTTTTGAAATGACGTCATTTGCTGAGCGTGGAAACGAAATGCGACGATAGGTTCCACAATCAGCAAAAGAAAGAATCACTGAGTGAATGAGTGAGAATTTTAAATAAAATAAATGGGTGTGTTATTCACTACCTTGTGTTGCTCACAGAGATGACTGTGAGAAAGAGTGTATACACCTGCGCAGCGCTAACATTTACATTTCTTTTTACAGCAGATGGTTAATCATGTGATTTGATCATGTGATTTACAGCAGGACAAAACTTAATGATGTTTTTTCTACCACAGGATTACTGAGATTTCGTGTGAAGAAAACTGTGGTTACAGGCTATATGTTGATGATGAAATTACACTGTGTTGTTGAGAAAATGTTGGAGAAAATATGAATGTTACAGGGAAGAAGTAAATACAGTGTGATGAGACCAGTGTTAACTTTATGACCTTTTACAGCACCTCTGGAATCTGGATGGCCGACACCTGACAACCAGGTTGAACCGTGTGTTTGTTTTTCTTTAAGAGTGCTTGTAAAGGATTCAGCACAGACAGACATGTGACAATTGAACAGATGTGCAGTGGTTACAGAATAGTTACATGGGGTTCATTATCTGACCACTATTGGGCTCATGGTGAGTGACAAACTTAAGGAAAGTCACTGATTACAATGTGGAATGACGTTGAGATGTTAAATGATTTGGAACAAATTATGGAAAAAAGCAGGAGCTTAATGAGTTTAGAATAAACCTGCAATGATACTTGTCTCTGTGATGCTGAATACTTTATTACACTTATGAGCTGCAGTTGGTTGCAAATGTGAAGTTGTTTTAACTTTAAGACTTCGTCTTCTAGGATACAGGCTGGAGCTGGGAGTTAAACAAGCTAAACATTTAATTGCTGACTAATGTGTTTTTACACAGGATTACAGGTTGAAGTGAAGCTGCTCCAAGGACAAACCCTGGAGATTGTTTTAGGGAGACTGTGCAACATTCTTGTACATGTCTCATTGGGGAGTTGACACATGGCAGAAGCCATGTGGCGAGAGGAGTGTCATTTTTCTAATGTGTAGATGTCGTGAGGTGCCATGACAAGAAGGAGTGGCTGAGGGGATCGTCCACAAGATGGAAGCTGAGGCCTGGAGAGAGTCTTCAGGAGGATCAGAGATCACCTTCAGCACAGCAGACATCGCGCAGAGAGCTGTGCTACTGGGCTTCCAGGAGATCGTCATGAGGAGACTCTGCACAGCAAAATCTTAAATAAGATGAAAGACTTTCGACATTGACGTTGAGGAAGACAACTAAGGTGTACGACGTGCTCTGCCTTTAAAATCTTCAGCAACGTTGGATCATGAGAACCTGAGGGAGCGTGCCAAGCTCCAAAAAGTGACAGCGCAGAGGAGGTCCAGCGATGGACTTGTGGTTCTGTGAACAGCACAAATGCCAGGTGACTGTGAAATAACTAACAGAACTTTTTCCACAAGTGAAGCCAGTAACTTACTATCCTAAAAGATTAGCTCTAGTTGCTTGTGCTTTACCTCCATGCGTGAGATCAGTATGTGCAGCAGCTTAAGCTGTGCAATGCTTCAGGTTCATTTCACCTTTTTGACACTGTTAGTTCCACACGAGGTAGATGTCTACTACTGCAGACTAAACTTACATTTCTGTCACCTACAAGACACTTGTCTTTAATGTTACTGTTACTCTCACAATCATACACAGGGCTCGCAAAATCGCTAGCCCGACGTCCCGGGGCTAGCGATTTTTCCAGTCGGGCTACCAGAATCTATCCCTGCCCTGCCCGTCGGGCTATCATAGGAAGGGAAAATATATGACAATGCTTTTGCATTCTTTCGGAAATGTAGCTGGGTAATTATGTCATTGGCGTCGGTGAGCCACTGTCAATATGTGACTAGGGCTGCTCAATTAATCGAATTTTAATCTAAATTACAATCTGGGCTTTCAACGATCATTAAAAATGACTGAGCCGATTAGCACCTCCCTCGTGCTTTACTCTCGCGCTGCTCCGTGTGGCAAATCGAGCGCACCTCTCTGCGTTTCAAACACGCGCCACAACAATTAAGAGGAAGCTCGGAAAGCTAAGCAGAAGTTATTTGGAGAGGAGAGTGACTGCCGTTGGTTGAAAAGACAGGTACAAAAAAAACCCTTCAGTGGTGTGGAAACATTATGGGTTCACTAAACATAGATGTTTACATTTTATTTTTTATATTGCAAACATTTGCACTGTAATCAGTATTTGCACATTATTTTATACTATTTTTGACAATCTTTAAAGCCATTATTCAATACATTGTTATTGTTAAATGAATATCGTCAAATAATCGAGATCTCAATTTCAGAGAAAATAATCGTGATTATCATTTTTGCCATAATCGAGCAGCCCTATATGTGACATATTGAAATTGCATTTGAATTTGCGCTTGTTTTTTGCTTTCACTTTGCAATCGTGCGAACTGTGTATAGAGAGCGGCAGTACTGTTGTTCTGTGAACCCTTCCATGGCGTCCCTGGTTAGGTTAGAGAGTCTCAGCACATTGTAGTGAACATAATTAATGCGATCAACATTCTTATTGGGCGTTATCCATATGAATATGCTTTCAAATCCTGAAGCTACTTGGTCCACTAATTTATACTCGTTTGGAACTCCCCTGGGCACTCCTATTGAGTCGATCCAGGTGGGTGAATTCAGTCTAGGATCATAAGCGTGTCCCCGGGTCTCTTTTTGCCAAAATGTGTCTCTTACGTTTTGCTACTAAAGTGCGTGTATTGCGTTGTGGAATGGCTTTTACCTTGTTTCCGATTAGCATGAGTGGAGCTCCCAGTCGCACCATAGCACACGTCCCTTCACTTCTCAGAGGAACCCGAACCAAAAGAGTGCTATGTCCACAGTAATAATACAACCTTACATTGTTTATGGTTCTTCCCGTGAGTGTGACAGAACACCAGCTTGGGTCAATTTCTCCCAATTTGTACTTTACATCATCCGTTGAAAACTTAAAACATGTATAGTTGTCTTTTCTTGGCATAAATGGTCCAATTGTTGTCTGCTTTGGGATTGGGGGAAATAGACTAGACAAGAGAGTGCAGTTGCCAGTACTCACTGCACCTTTAGTCAGCTGCAACATACAGTCATAGCCCCACTTGTCCTCTACACTGCAAAAACTCAAAATCTTACCAAGTATATTTGTCTTATTTCAAGTCAAAATATCTAATCACACTTAAAATAAGCCATAATAAGCTAAAGAGTAACGTTTCAGTGAGATATAGGAACTTGTTTTTAGACAGTACGTCTTGGATATCTTGTTAAGTAAAAAACTCTTGAAAACATATTGTTTTGAGTCATATCTCACACAAAACAAGCTTTTTTTGGAATTTCATAAACGTTTTAAGCTGCTGTGTTATTTGTAAAAGCTGTATCATCTTGTTTCAAGAAATAGACCTAACTTGAATCAAGACATCAAATCTACTTTATTGAGAACTGCAGGTTAATAACATGCCCAACATTGCATTATTATGAGTCTTAGTATCTTAAGCACAGTGTATTTATTTTTCTTACATACCAGTCAAACCATATCAATGTGACATTGAAAAAGAGGCAAAACACTGAAATTGTTTCCCTCTCAGTTGTGTTGCACTGAACAGATTGCGCCAAAAGTAAAATAAAAAGTAAATAGAACAATAATTTTTTGCCAGTGTTTAAAAACATATTTCAGCCCACATATTCACAAAAGACTCAAAAATGATGTTTGATGATGTCAGTGAGATCATACTTCACTGGAATGTACTTGCTGTTACTAAAGTTTACATAGTGGTATGCTGTATAATCAACAAGATTTCCAGCATCCACAAAATATTTGCCTGAGCTAGACAGGGAACTTCTACCTCATAAGCTAAATATTGATCATTCCACCCAACTGTAGAGAGAGGCTGGCATTCAAAACAATACACAGATGCATTTACAATATAGATGTTTTTAACAAGTGCAAACTCTGGAGCATCATTTATGACATCAGAAATAACCAAAGATTTTTCACATGAATGTTTATTTCCATGTAGCATATTCCACTGTACAGACACTACATGGTCAACTTGCTCAATGAAGTCTTCAATCTTTCCTTCTACATAGTGACCATTTTTCACCTCAGAGGCTGGACCAATGTCGACTTCACTTGAAAAAATGGGATGTTTCTCATGCACGTTCTGACTACATTCATAAAGTTGGTTGTGCTTCACAAGAGATTTACAAATATTCTTAAAACTACTTTTCAGAGCCCACTGCTTGAAGAAACAATGTTTTGACTCAAAGCGCATACACATATGCCTCACTGTAGGACCAAGAGCCTTAATCTGAGAAGGAAGATGCAGTAAATAATGATGTTTAGGTATAATATTTTCATCTGGAAACAGTTGTTTGAAATGTTTTAAATGCACCTCTATTAAAAGCTTCAGTCTGGAGAGAGTTGAGACAGCAATAATAGGTGAAAACAGAATTTTTATGATCTCTAACATGTTACGTAGCATTTGTGTGCAATGATTTTCTCCAATTTTGTCCATAAGAAATGGAAGGATCTTAGACAAAATCAGCATCTGCCCAGCTGACTGTTTCAATTTATTTTCATTTGATGACAGCGTACTGACAGATATGGGGCAAGGCTTATCCCTCACATCAACAGGAGAATAAGGGAAACACAGAATTGCACTATTGAACGAATCTAAGTTCATTTGCCCTGAAATCACAAGATTCTTTAAAACACATTTGATTTCATATGGGGCAACGCCTTCAACGCAGGCCGTGGTGCGTAAAAGGTTGGAGACGACTTGTTTAAATGACTAACATTATTGATTTTTTTTTTCCTACTGAACCTGATAGCTGACAGTTATTTACTGTCGGACAAGTTACTGACAATTGGAAATATGTTATATTTAGTAGTCAAAGGAGTTTGCAAAGAAAAGCGTCTGGACTTCTTTAAGTTGCTTGAAGACGTTTCACCTCTCATCCGAGAAGCTTCTTCAGTTCTAAGGTCAAATGGCCGAGAGTCCCAGATTTAAACCCAGTGGGAGTATCCCCCCCAAAGAGGGACAAAGGACCTCCTGATGATCCTCTAATCACATGAGCCAAGGTGTGAAAGCGGGTGTGGGTCCCAATCAGCCAGGGTTTCAGGTGAGCTCATTGTCAAACCTGGCCCCACCTTGTCATGTGAATTCCTGAGGTCAGATGGCCCAGGATGTGAGTGGGCGTTAAGGCGTCTGGGGAGGGAACTCAAAACTGGATTATAGATGGCAGACAGTTGGTGTCGTAAACCACCACCTCTGTTCAAAGACGGTCGCTCACAGTGGACATAGATGGCCTCTTTCACTCCTCTTTCAAACCATCGGTCCTCTCTGTCCAAAATGTGAACATTGGCATCCTCGAAAGTATTTAGTAGTATTTAGTAGTTTCACCTTTAAAAAAAAACTAACCAATACTGACAATAAAAGTAATATTGACTTTAATGCTCTTATTAATGTGAAGATGAGTATTTTTTGTGTGTTTAAATTTTTTTGACAGTAACTATGAACAAATCATGTTATTTTGGTTTACTTTGCCTAATAGTCATTGTCTAAGTTGACCTTATATGTAAACATTATATGTAAACATGATAGCGACCAGTCAGTTAGCTGACTGGCTTTTACCAGCTGATTTCAACATGTATTTCAACAATATATCAACTTTTTTTTTTTTAAACTAATAGGACTTTCTGCAAAGTTTGGATGCATTCACCGGAGCGAACGGATGACTGAAAAAAACAAAAACCACTGTCTGACAAGACTGCAGCTTTGCGTTTCTGCCACAGCTCTCATTTACGTTTCAGGTGAGTTAGTTAATTTAGCGAAGCAACTAGTTCGACACTCATCACTGTTAAAATAAAAGTACAACATGAGTCTGTCAAAAACAACACATTTAATGGACGTACTTGGATCAGCCAAAGTAAATGCTAACATTATGTTACAGCTTCTGCAGCTCGTTTCTCCGGCTTTTGTTAAAATAACTTACCGTTAGTGCGGGGATGCTTGAGCCCTCGTCAGTTACTGAAGAACTGGCGGCCCCATTGATTGGGTCCGTCCTTTCACCTGCTCCAGGTAAACCATGACGGGTTGATCCTTCCTCCTCATCCGCTTCCACTCCGAGAAGGTGATGCGCGTGTGTCCGCTTTACGTGATAGTAGAAGGAGTTATACACTCTGTACTCACTCGGACAGCCATCAATTCCACACACCACGCGAAAGTCAGGGCTGTGGCTGTGCATGGTATTAATGTGACTCAAAAGTTGTCTCAGAGTTATGGAAGCCCGTTTCCGCCACTAAAAAAAAGCAAAAAACGATACTTAACTCGAAATTTCGAGTTATCTTTCTCGAAATTTCGACTTAGTTTCTCAAAATTTCGACTTAGCAACTCGAAATTTCGACTTAGCAACTCAAAATTATGAGAAAAATAACTCGAAATTTCGAGAAAATAACTCAAAATTTCGAGTTAGCTCTGCCAATCAGTAATCTACGTGGCTGACGTCATTTCCTTGTTACCCGGAAGGATATGGCACAAAGGCGCGCGCACTCAAAACTGGATTGTCTCGTGAGCTACAGTGAGCTACAAATGGCGCCAGGTTCTTCAGCTTTGAATGCCTTCCTACAAATGATAACAGGATAAAAGGTATACAAAAACGCTGTGACAGCGATTGTTACATACAAAGTTGAATAGAATGCAACGTGAGGGTTAACCAAAGGTACCTATAAGGTTTCTGGTGGTGGTCAGAGGGCCCGGTGGCGCCAGTGTCCGGCAGCCTCGCCTCTGTCAGTGCGCCCCAGGGTGGCTGTGGCTACAATGTAGCTTGCCATCACCAGTGTGTAAATGTGTGTGTGAATGGGTGGATGACTGGATATGTAAAGCGCTTTGGGATCCTTAGGGACTAGAAAAGCGCTATATAAATACAGGCCATTTAACATTTATTTACCATTTCTGTTACACGCTAATGACACCTGTTACGTTTGATGATACAGACGTTTTGCTGAAAGCATGCGTAATAAGTGTACAGCACTGTATAAAACAAAATCACAAATCACCCAAAACGGGGAATGTGACTGAAAACTATATAAATAAGGAACAAAACCAATAAAAATGTAACCAGACAACTGAGAAAATGTGTGATTGACTGTATTGTGATGCAGATTGTAGTTACAGTGCAAATGGACACTTAAAAATGCAATTCCCACTTCTCCACCATAGTCAGAGCTCATTATGTAGGCACAGATACATTGATGATAATATGGTGGCTTTGTAATAGGTAATTTTAATTTACATCCTTCCTTACAGCATGGGAGACTTGACTGAATTCCTGAAACAAAGAGAAGTCTCTGAGGAAATTATACAGACCTTGGAGAATGAGAAGGTACTTACTTCCAACAAGATACTGGTTGAAATGCAACTTTTCCTCATTGTTCTTAAGTTAAAAATAGGACTGTATTTTCAAGGCTGGTTGTTTTAATAAATTAAATTATTTTTCCATCTTTAGATTGATGCCAGTGTCATAAGTCTAATGACAGATGAGGAGCTGAAGACTTATTTGCCATCATATGGTGATCGTCTAGCAGTATTTGGATTTTGCAGACGGAGGGGCAGCAGCCGCAAGTCAGCGCTTTTTGAACGGCTGAAATCCAAAGCGTCCAAAAGAAAATTATCTGAAGAGGATGGCAGTAGCACACGGCAAGAAGAACATTCCCAAACAACCCATAAAAGAAATGCTCTGAAGAGAAATAGAAAAATAGAAATAGGATGGATGCATTATGATGAAGACACTGAGGTTTTCAAGCAGGTTAGAGCTAGACGAGGAGGAGGAACAAGAAAAATAGACATTTGCAAGGATGCCAAGAAAAGGGACATATTACAGGTTGCAACAGGCCTGTTCTTTCCAGATGGAGGAAACATTCAGGGGCCCTTAACAGATTTTGACTGTGATCTGAAGGATTATCAAGAGATGATAGTCGATGATGCATTGACAGTAGGAGAACTTTATCATGTCACAAAACTAAATATCCGCAGGTTCTACCTCACCACAAAGAAAAAACAAAATGACAGCCTTCAGAGTTCCAGCCCGAGTTTGCATCCATCTTCAGAAATTGAAGACAGTCCTCAAAACCAAACCTCTTCTTTTACTGTCACTACAGTCCAAACATCTGCTCCATTTGAAACAGTCAGCCATGATGTGACATACATTGAAGACACTCCAAACGATAACCTTCCACAATCTTCCACGCAGTCTCTAAGTGCTAACACTTCTCACAGCAGTGACATTATTTTTGTTGGCCCCTTTTCTGACAGTGAGCCAATAAATTTGGATGACACCCTGATTTTTTCTCCACACCCTGGTCCATCCAGTGAGAGAGTGAGGAGAGTAGTGGTGGTCCACAGAGGGCAGGTAATGTCAGAGCTCATTTCACATTTTAGTGATAAGGACCTTGAAGATGTCGACATCAAAATCCAGATCGTACTGCCTGATGGAACACCTGAAATGGCCCATGACGATGGGGGAGTTGTGAGAGATTGTCTTTCAGAATTCTGGAAAGAATTCTATGACCAGTGCACCACTGGAAATGTTTACAAAGTGCCCTTCTTAAGGCATGATTTTGGGCAACAGGAGTGGGAGAGTGTGGGCAGAATCATTGCATTTGGATGGGTTAGAGAGAAATATCTGCCTGTGAAAATTGCACCTGCCATTCTAGAACAAGCTGCCTTTGATAAGATAAGATAAGATAATTCTTTATTGTCATTGCACAGTCATACATAGTACAGTAGTACAATGAAATTGGAAAAACTGTCCTACGTCGGTACTACATATAACACAACACGACACGATATGACACATCACAACGCAACACAAACAACACAACACAGTATATTAACTTAGAAATAAAAAAGAAGAATAAGTGTTATGTGTATTGCACCTGTTATTATTGCACATTAATTATTATTGCACCTTGTTATAAATATAAATATTACTATTGTTATTGTTTTAAACATTGTTACCTCCCCCTAAAAAAAAGTCCAGGCAGGTAGCCAATCAGGTCAGCTATTTGCATTGATTAGGGCTATTGCCCTGTTGTAAAAGCTGTCCTTGAGTCTGTTTGTTCGGGACCTCAGCAGCCTGAACCTCCTGCCAGACGGCAGCAGCTTAAACACCCGGTGTCCTGGGTGTGTACGGTCTCGTAGGATGCTGCGTGCCCTCTTGAGACATGCCCTCTTGGATATGTAAAGAGTGATATTGTGGAGGATTTCCTTAAGTTCATGCCTGAATCTGAGCGTACAGTGTTAGAGGCGTGGTGATCAGACTTTAGCATCGTGGACCAAGAAGAACTTATAGACATACTTGATAACCACAGCTGCAGAAAGATACCAACAGCCTACAATGCCACTGAAGTCCTATTGGAGCTTGCACACAAAACACTTGTCCAAGAGCCTGCGTATGTTATTGAACAGTGGGCAAGAACACTCAGCACTGCATGGGAAAGCATTTGTGATCTATCATCACTTTTTGAAACCCTCCAACCAAATGTGAGAAAAGTTAAAAAAAAATAATCACTGCCCTGCGTTAAAGAGTGACTTATGATGAGGTATTAATTGGGTTAACTTTACCTCTAACAGCTTTTCACATAGTGCTGTGACCAGGGTGAAATCCATCATAAAGTAATTGTAAACAGTAGAACCCTTAACATGAATGTTATGGTTCTACTCTGATCAAAACTCAAGTCAGCTGTGTGACCTCATATAAAATGATAAAGACGAAAACATATAAATGGATGTAACCTTCACGAACTTTTCAAAATGACTTTATATGTCTGATCCATTATCCACATAGAGCAGATGTGGAAAACCACTGTTAGTGCTGTTAGGCAGGATTAGTTATTCTCTTAAACACTTTCTTTTTTCACATTTTGAGATTGTGTAATTTCTATAAAGAATACGTGTAATGGTTCAATAGATATAGTTATTTAAATGTCGATGATAATCACATGAATATTTTTGTACATCCTACAATTCAAGATTTAGAGCTGTGTGTTTATATGAATTCAGCTTGCTATACTTATAGACTTCCATCATTTTCAGATCTCACCACCTTTATCAGTATACCAAAAGCACCATTAACCAAACCGTTTAGTGTGTCCAAGTTTCTGGTCAGCATCACTCGAGCTCCTTCAGCAACGTTCAGGGTGTCGGGTAAATCATTTCGCCCACCTGTAAATGGTTTGTCTCTTCGTGCCATTCTGCCTGTACATTTATCCTTCTGGAAATCGTCTGCATTGATGATTATAATGTTTGAATGAAGCTTCTTGAGCGAATCTGTGTTGTGGGATTCAACATTCTTGTTGGTGGCATAAATGTGTAAGAGCTCAGTTGGACATTCTTCTGGTACAGTCACAGCCTGTGACCTCTGTCTTTTCTTTGACTCTAATCCTGTTCAGCATCTCTGCAAAGGCCACATCATCTTTCTGACGCATGATCATCATCTGAAAATCTTCCTGCCATAGGTCAATCTGTTCTGGATCGTAAACGCAGAGAGGTTTAGACTGTCGCACTGGTGGCAGCTGGTAAAAATCTCCAACAGCTAAAACTGACATTCCACCAAAAGGTCTCTGAGTGCCTTTGATTTGTTTCAGTCTTGCATCCACATAAGCAAAAAGGGGTTTTGAAACCATTGAAATCTCATCAATAATAATAATTTCAGCATTTATAAGCTCAGATCTGACTTCATCCAGTTGGTTACCAAGTCCTTGAATGGGTGGTTTCAGACTCCTGGGTAGTTTCAGTAGAGAATGTAACGTAGAGCCATTGATAGAAAAAGCTGCTGTCCCGGTAAATGACGTCAGTAAAACAGTTGGATTTGATATGTCAGCTTCTTCTGCATTAGCAGGCAGTCTGCTCAGGATCTTTGATGCTTCAGAGTGAATACATTTAATCAGATGTGACTTTCCAGTTCCTGCACCACCGTTGACATACAAGAAAAATGGATCTGGGTTCAAACCACAAACTCGCTGAATACACCAGTCTCTTATAGCATAGAACACGCAGGCCTGCTTCTGGTTCAGATTCTGATACATTACACGTACCACAGCTGGATCGACTGCAGGTTGTTCTCTGATGGCTCTGATCTCTGTTACAGCATCAGACTGACGACTGTAGTCGGGAACATTCTCCTGTTTGTTCTCATCATCAGAATGTCTCTCAGGAAGATTCTCATCACATTGCAACCTCTCAACTTCAGATTCAGGAGCAAGATTACACCATTCATCAATCACAACATCCCTATTTTGTTCATATTCTGTTCTGTTCACTCTCAATATCCTCAGAATTCTTCTCATACTTGTCTTTATTTCTTTTCACAACCCTTTTCACAGACTCACTGTGGTCTGAACAGGGAAGTCGCACAAAACCTGAGTTGTAGAAGGACTGATAGGTTTGGAACCCTTGTGGTTTCAGTTCGTGTTCTGATCTGTGTGGAAGGTCAAGTCTCAACAGTCGACCATAATATTGCTCCGGATCTTTTTCTTGTGAGCAGCGGTAATATCTGATTATAGCTGGTTTATCATTCTTTCGCCTTTGTACAAATCCAAGCTGGTTTAGAAGAGGAAGCACATCTTTTCCTTCATTTGGACCACTCACCAACCTGCACAGGGCAGCAAAATCAGCCAGGGACATTTCCTCATATTCTGGTGTCTCAGGTCTGCATTTGTATTTATCAGTCAAACTTGTCATCCAAATATTACAACTATCGTGTGTTGTGCTTTCCAGGTAGCTCATCAGGCGACTCATTTTTACTGGGTTATCATCTGTTGGTACAAATACAACACTGCGGGAACATTTTTATGCCACAGACTCGAGTCACACACTCCTGTGCACTGATTTCTCTCTTTTCAGAATCAGAATCAGAATCGTGTTTGTGTATATGTGCAGACAAATACAAGGAATTTGGTTCCGGTAGATGGTGGCTCTCAAGCACAGCAATGTAAAACACACACACACATACATACATACATACATACATACATACATACATACATACATACATACACAAAGCTGTGTAAACCAACTATAAATAACTAAACTTATGTACATAAAATACAGAAATGAAATGAGGTGGAATGAATACTACAGAATGTACATAAGGTGCAGTTGCAGTCTGGCAGTGGGAGCAGTGTGACAGGTCAACTGTTTAGGAGGGAGATGGCGAGCTCCTGTGGAAGACTGTACTTCCCCAGTTGTCTCAGGAAGTACATCCTCTGCTGGGTCTTTTTGAGGATGGAGTTGATGTTGGTCTCCCACTTCAGGTCCTGGGAGATGGTGGTACCCAGGAACTTGAAGAACTTCACAGTCGACACAGGGCTGTCTGACATGATGAGGGGGGGCAGAGTTGGGGAATGTCTCCTGAAGTCCACTGTCATCTCTACAGTGTTCAGCTCCAGATTGTGCTGACTGCACCAGAGTACCAGCCGCTCAACTTCCTGCCGGTATACAGACTCGTCACCATCCTGAATGAAGCCAATGACGGTGGTGTCATCTGCAAACTTTAGGAGTTTAACAGCTGAGTTCTTGGAGGTGCAGTCATTAGTGTAGAGGGAGAACAGTAGTGGTGAGAGGACACATCCTTGAGGGGCACCAGTACTGAGGGACCGAGTTTCAGAGGTGATCTCCCCCAGCCTCACTTGTTGCTTTCTGTCTGTCAAGAAGCTGGTGATCCATTGACAGGTAGCTGGTGACACGCTGAGCTGGGAGAGTTTGGAAGAGAGAAGTTCAGGCACGATGGTGTTAAAAGCCGAACTAAAGTCCACAAACAGGATCCTGGCATAAGTTCCCGGGCGGTCGAGGTGTTGCAGGATGTAGTGCAGCCCCATATTCACTGCATCATCCACCGACCTGTTTGCCCGGTAGGCAAACTGCAGAGGGTCCAGTTGGTGGCCTGTAATGTCCTTCAGATGGGCTAACACCAGTCGTTCGAAGGATTTCATGACCACAGACGTCAAGGCGACAGGTCTGTAGTCATTCAGTCCTGTGATGGTGGGTTTCTTGGGAACAGGGATGATGGTGGAGCGTTTGAAGCAGGATGGAACTTCTGCTTCTGTTGAAGATGCGAGTGAAGATGGGAGCCAGCTGTTCAGCACAGGTCTTGAGGCAGGAGGGTGAGACACCGTCTGGTCCGGGGGCTTTCCTGGGCTTCTGTTTCTGAAATAGTCGGCTCACATCCTCAGTGTGTATTCTGAGTTTCAGGGAGGAGGAAAGGGGGGTGGGAGGTGTGATGGAGGTCGTTGAGTCTGGATTGGAGAGGGTGGTGGTGGTTGTTGAGACTGGATTGGAGAGGGTGAGGGTGAAGGGGGGAGAGGTGGAAGGTGTGTTGGGGGTCAGTGTCTGAAGCGGTGTCTCTGGGGACGGGAGGGTGAGGCGTGGGAGTCTGTCCGTCTCAAACCTGCAGTAGAATGTATTTAGCTCGTTGGCCAGGTCTTTGTTTGCTTCAACAGTGGGTGGGGGGCGTCTGTAGCTGGTGATTTCCTGCAGGCCCCTCCACACTGACGCAGGGTCGTTGGCTGAGAGCCGTTCTTCCAGCTTCTGGGAGTAGATCCTTTTAGCTGCTGTGATCTCCTTGGTCAGTGTGTTCCTGGCTTGTTTGTCCAGGGCCCTGTCACCACTTCTGTAGGCGTCCTCCTTGGCCTTACGAAGATGTTGGAGTTTAGGAGTGAACCATGGTTTATTGTTGTTGTATGTGCAAAAGGTCTTTGTTGGCACACACACGTCTTCACAAAAACTGATGTATGATGTCACAGTGTCCGTGAGCTCATCCAGGTCCAATCAATGCAGTCAAAACAGTCCTGCAGTTCCTGCTTTGCTGCGTTAGTCCACTTCTTCACAGTTTTGACTACAGGCTTGGCACGTTTGAGTTTTTGCCTATAAACTGGAATAAGATGGACCATGCAGTGATCAGAATGTCCCAAAGCTGCCCGGGGCACAGAGCGATAGGCATCTTTTACAGTGGTGTAACAGTGATCCAGTATGATCTTGTCCCTGGTGGGGCAGTCTATATGCTGTCTGTATTTAGGGAGTTCGTGGTTTAGGTTTGCTCTGATGAAATCCCCAAGGATAATTGTAAAGGAGTCCGGGAATTTCCTCTCCAGGGTGGTGATCTCGTCAGCCAGCTCGCACAGTGCGTTGTTCGCGTTGGCCTGAGGAGGGATGTAAACTCCGACCAGCATGAAGGAAGAAAACTCCCGCGGTGAATAAAACGGTTTACAATTGATGAAAAGACTTTCCAAGTGTGGGCTGCAGTGTTTCTGTAACACTGTGACATCAGTACACCAACCTTCATTAATGTAGAAGCAGACTCCACCACCCTTTGTTTTCCCTGAGAGCTCCGTTTTGCGGTCCGCCTGGTGAAGTTGGAAGCCCGGCAGATTTAAGACAGCGTCTGGGACACGCTCACTGAGCCAGGTTTCAGTGAAGCAGAGGGCAGCAGAGCGTGCAAAGTCCTTGTTAGTCCGGTTTAAGAGCAGTAATTCGTCGACTTTGTTTGGAAGAGAGCGGAGATTCGCGAGGTGAATGGAGGGGAGTGCCGTGCGGAATCCTCGCCGACGTAGTTTCACCAGCGCACCAGCGCGGGTCCCCCGTCTACGTCTCCTCCAGGAGCCACAGAGAGCTGCTGCGCCTCCAACTAAAATCTCCAAAAAACTTTCCGGGTTTGTGAAAAATGGATAAGAACTATAGTGAGACGACTGCCTGATGTTTAGAAGTTCATCTCTGGAGAAAGTGATGTGGTCTGAGTGACCAAAAGCGCAGAAAATAAACAGAAACAAGAAAAGTGCGAGAGAGCGCAGTACCGAGGCTGCCATCCGCGGCGCCATCTTGAATCAATTTTTTGAGTAAGCCTGCATCACAGCTCTCATTTCATCACATTCATTGACCGTGTTCTTATCAGAGTTGTCAATAACTGTCTTTAGGTATTCAGAAAGGCCAGATTCTTTCTTTGTTATATATTTACAGAGATATTCTATACTATATTAACGAGACATCTAAATGAGAGTTCCAGGCTTCAAGCAGGTGTGGGTTGTAATTGTTGATCCAACAGTCCTTTGGGTCACGTTTCAGAATCAGCGCTGTTTTCTTGTTTATGTCCTGGAGGCATTGTTCATACTCATTCATTGTCAAGTTGCATCGTGACAGAATCTGCTCTATGGTGAGCAGTGTTGGGTAAGTTACTTTAAATTAGTAACTTAGTTACATTACTAGTTACTTCTCTAAAAAAGTAACTCAGTTACTTCAAGTTACTCGTTACTTTCAGAGTAACTAGTTACTAGGGAAAGTAACTTTGGTTTTACTCAGAATTCTCTTGTTAAGGTGTTGCTTCCGTAACTGGATACCCAGCAAGATTGCCAGTCTTCTAGCTTGCTTACTTGCCACAAGTGCACTGTGCCACCTACCAATAGAAAGGAAAAAATAATGTGCACATTTCCACGAGAGAAATCCCACGCCTGGACCGTCGTTGACCGCCGCCATGATTCTAGCCTGCTTTTTACATCCAACACAAAAACTGCAGTCGTGGTGCTTTTGATTGTACTCAGAACTTGGAAATTCTGCCTTCTGAATAGGAAGATGTGGGTAACACCAGACTGCAGATGAGCTGCATACAGAGCTGGACTGGGACAAAACAATCGTCCCGGGCATTTTGACTAGAGACCGGCCCACCATTATAGGAAAAATCATAAAGCCTTTGAATGAAAACAAACACTGTTGTGACAGTGATGTACACTGTTCTGATGGTATATATGTATCAATCTATCAATCGTTTGTTGTAAGACTCAGATAATTATTTTTTTAAAAGCGAGACATTTTAAATGAGAATAATAAAGAAAACTATTTCCTTGTGCCCCCCTTTCCCTGTTAATGCCCTACCTGCCCCCTGGCAACACTTTGCTAGACCCGCCCCTGCACAGTTACCAGCTGTCAGCTACATAGAAAAGCATCCTGGTGTTATTTGTCTCTCAGAAACAGCTCATAACTTCCCTTCAACTCATCCATGTCACCTAAAAGGTAAACCTGTTTCTCCATCACCTGTTCAGCTCTGATGATTCAGTAAGGACATCTCCTGGTTTCATCTGCATGTTTCCCTCTCACCACATATCCAAACCGATATCATGACCAGCAGCTTTACAGCTGTGGCTCCAGCAAACATCAGCTGATACTAGAAATTAATATTAAATAAATTCTAACAACAGCTGATCAAGCTTAAACGTGCTGCTGTTGTTTAGCGCGACATCCGCTGCTTTCCTCTTTCTGGTGCAAAGTGGGCGATAAATAAACAAGAGAGAAAAGCCGATCAGCTGATCATTGATCAGTTTCATGATTGAAGTAGAAACAGGAGAGAATGAGAGAAGAAGAGGCAGCTGTGCAGCTTCAGCTTTGTGTCTTTTTCATTGTAGCTGAAGTCCGGGACAAACTGTGTTCCTTTTCACCTCAGTACGAAACGCGTAATATTTTCTCTGAATACCAGACGATTCTGTTTTTTACGGGACGGTTGGCAACTCTAATAATTAACCGTATGAACAAAATAAAGTTCAACATCAGTAACATAGCACCCACCCAGCTGTATAGAAACTCCGTCATGCTAGCTAGCACGCAGTACGAAAATGTCAGCATACCGAAAATAAACTCCACCTAAACTTGGTTTATATCTGACTCCGATAGACTGCAGGTCATAACTTATTACCTGAAGTTCAGTTCATCTGACACTCGGACCGGCGGCCGCTTCGGGTCTCTCCTCTTGCCTCCCTTTTCCTTCATCCACCTGCTGGCCTCCACCACTTGCTAATGTTATTGAATCTGTGGAAGCTCCGCGATATCCTCCACACGAAGTAACGAGTAACGAGCCTATCTAAATCCCAGTAACGAGTAACGCGTTCCTGGTTTTGGCATAATAACTAGTTACCGTGCTCGTTACCACAATAATAACGTAGTTACTGTAACGCGTTACTTAATAACACGTTAGTCCCAACACTGATGGTGAGGGAAGCAGCTTCAGGTTCCTTCAGCAGGTTCAACAAAGGTCTGAGTTTGGCTTTTGCAGCTTCAGTGTCTGAATCCTCATCCTGTCTCACAATCATTGTTCTTGTGGCTGGTGGTTTTGGAAACCCAAATCTACAACCAGAGTTCACACTCTTAAAGCATGTCTTTGTGTGGTTTGTGCTGTGCTTTTGTAGTTCAGTGACTTTTTTGTGCAGTTCAGGTTGTTTTTCTGGATCAGGGAGTTGAGCTGAGATGTATCTGTCCACAAAGTCACAGACAGTTTGGTCGTCATCCACATCTACTTCCACCTTTTCTCGAATCCACAGCAACATGTGTATATGCGGACTACCTCTGTGCTGGAACTCAACTCTGTAAAAGTAATCAATGATTTCACCAAGGGGCTGTGCAGGAGAAAAAAGCAAATCTCTGAACAAGGCATCAACATTCGCATCGTGGTCTTAGAATTTCACACTTTTCTGACCAGTCCAGGGCTTCAAAATCAACCTCTTCACCTTGCTGTCTCTTTATTGCTTGAATCACTTCAGGCCATCTCATCTCAGCAGCAGAGAACGTGACAAAGAACTGAGGTGTTCCTATTTGATGAAGCATACTGAATAAATCTCTGGTAGTTTTCTGCCAGTAAGCTGGAGTTCCTCTGAGTGGCTGCATAAATCTGATTGCATCTTTATTTCTTACCAGCTTCTCTACTTCTGTCTTACTTTGTAACATTCCTGATGTGATTTTCCGTCCATCTTTCCTTAGCTGTATTGTCATGCTGGAATTAGCCAAGTGTATTTCAGTGACAAACTGTGAGAAAAACAGGTAATTTGTATCTTTAGCAAATCTTGCATCAATGTTGAAAAGCCTTGACTTGAAGTAAGCACTTGGTGTCAGTTTAAGACGTCTCTTTTCATCCATTGTGGGTGTGGGTCAAAGTATGCGTATTCACCAGAAGTCAGCCTGCAAACTGCGATGACCCATGACTAGCAAAGCATAGCGAATGTCTGGAATCAAACACTGTAATCCCTGTTCAAGGCTCGGAAGATGATCTGTACCATCGAATGTGCCATAACGAGCACACTGCGACATGTCCACTTGATACTCGTGTCTGCGGCTGGTGACCACTGTGGGAAGCTCATCGCAGGCTAGAAACACGCTGTTCACAAACCTCTTTCTGGCACACGGTTAAGATCTGCTCTGGTTATGAATTCATCCTCGTGTAAGAATGACAGGAAAACCAAACTGTTAGCCATGCATTGCTGATTCCGGTACTTTCCATACTTAGGAGAGGCCTGGCTTCGGGATGCACAGATGCTACTCACTCGTGGATGACTTTCAGTGTTTGCAACTTTTACATGAGACGGTCCTGGAGCTTCTCCATCATGCTGTGTTTGTACAGTTACCTGGGGTTCAATATGGATTACCTGCATAACTTCAGGCTCCGGGACAGACACTAACCACATCTGCATAAGACACTGTGGCTGTCTGAACACTGCTCTGCACTTCTGTGCTGGAAAAAGTTGAAACACACACGTTCACCTGCTCACTGCTCTGAGAAACATTTACCTGTTCTTTCTCCTTCTGACGTCTAAGCTTCTGGGACTGCGACCTTTGACCTTTTCTTGGCATTTTGCTGAAGTACAACCTGGAGCTTATATGTATTTATACACAAATGTAAACAAAACTCAACCTTGAAACACAGAAAAACGTATAACTCTTTAAGTTACTATTAAATCTGAGAAATATACTATTATACTACTTTAAAATGTTCTTATGAATGAAAAGCTGATTTGTACTACAAACTCAAAATAAAAAGATATTCAAAGTTCTCTTGAAACAATTTGGTCCGTTTTATTGTAGCTTTTTTAGAAACTGTATAATTTTACTTATATTTTTTTAACCCGACTGGTAAATAATTACAACTCCTGTAAATTGATATGCAGAATAAATCTCAACAATCAACAGGCTATAATAAAAGTCTTAGCTCTTAAGGGAGTTTATGTAAATCTTTCAGATATCTAAAATTTAAATCAAATATATGGAGCTGTGGTGGTGTGATGATCAGATGACAGGCGATGAGGATTCTTCAGCTGGATTTTCTGCAGCAGTCAGGAAACAGGAACTCTGGGTCCTCAGGCAGCTTCTCGATGATACTAACTGATGATGATACTACTTACACTGAGTGACAAAAATGGGTTTGTCCTTAAATAATAATAGTATAAACTTGCAGTCAACTGTTATAGCCAACAAAACAGACTAGCAAAATGTATTTGGATCCCATTTCTTATTTATGTGAATGTATTTATCTGAATGTATGTATTACAAAATAACCAGATTATCTTATTACAAATAAACTTTTAAAAAGGTGATATTTTATATAATTTATCAAAGAAAGCCAAACTATCACTGTTAATTCCAAAGTGTAATGCAAAATTAAAATGTAGGGTTGTGTAAGTAGTTTCTACTATAAGTTGTACTGTACTGTACTGTACTGTATATTCAACTTTCTACTTGTAATTTCCAGCAAAATGACTGGAGGTGAGAGAGTCTAACAACAGGAAAGAAGGAGCAGTGAGAGCAGAGATCTCTCAGAATTCTGTAACAGATAGATGAAGTACTGGTAACTTCAATTTCCCAAAAACTGGGACCAGTCAAAGCTTGATTATTCCAGACAAAACTTGATTCCAGTCAAAACTTGATCTCAGTCAAAACGTGATTTTTGGTAAATTAGATAGAGCTCTTGGGATAGAGTGATACAAGATAGAATGGCTTGTCAAAATAGATAGAGTGGGGAGAGTGATAGGACAGACTGAATTGCTTGTTAATGATAGAGGGAGAGGGCTTTCTGCAACAGGTCACCTGTAAGACACAAAGGGACTGGAATTAGACATATTTCCAATAAAGCTGACTTTACTGTATTTTTCAGACAATAAGGCACACTTAAAATCCTTTCATTTTCTCAAAAATAGACAGTGCGCCTTATGTATTCATTCTGGCTGTGCTTACTGACTTCAAACCAATTCTATGTTGGACACGGCGCTGCAAGATTTTTCAAAATGTTGTAGTACAACTTTGGTAAGCTACCGTAGCTAGGAGCCTCGCGGTGTAATTCGCACTGTGCTTCAACATAATATTAGGTTTCAAACTCATGAAGAATTTGATGGATTTGTGGAAGAGGAATAAACTGAAAAAGTGAGTGTATCGTTCTGTATTTTATGTGTTACAACTGAACAATGTTGCGAGTTATTGTGAATGAGTTGAACACAGCTTGACTTATCTGGCTGTTTCGTTTGGCTTAATGTACCTTATGTTTAAAAAACAGACCCGTTCATAATCTGAAAAATACAGTGCATATTGGACTGAACTGAATGACAATGTTTAACAAATGGTGGTGGAACTGATATAAGGACACTTTTGCATTCTGTTAACACTATAAAAACAAACAGAGTGTATTGACTGAAATCAAGATGTGCTGCAACAGTTCCTGTAAATATTATATGGTCCAAAAAACCTACACACTGACATTAGAGCAGTCAGTTTCAGGCTTCCTGTTCTACATTAAGTTTACATCCAGTCAACTCAAATTTATTGATTGACTGACCAAACTGAACACCAATCCTTTCTCACATTTGCCTAAAAACATCTTGATGATCACAAGAGCTGTGCTGACTCACTGCACTAAACTGAGTCTCCTATAGTGAGAGACGAATTTCAGAAAAACACCAGCGTTTAAGTCAAACATGATGCTGTTACTGTGATGGTCCAGAGTTCCTTTACTACTTCAGGACCTGCATCATGCCGTCAGGTCCTGAGCTTCAGTTTAATCATACTTGGGATTCACAGCAGGAAACTGATCTAAAGCAAACAAGCAAGTCCAACTCTGAGTTTGACACCCCTGGTCTACACCAAGAGTTTCATTTTATTCAAATACACAGTGGGCCAAAATCCAAAAGTGGAACAAGGTCGCGGGCTAACATTAATATTTATTGAAAAAAAGATCTTCCTCCAGATTTAAGAATGAATCTCTTCTTATGGACTCAAACAAGTTTTGCTGAAAAACTGAATATGGAACAAGCAAAGCTTAATACTAAACAATATAATACCAGTAGGCCAGCTCTAATAATAATTTAGTATGGCTTCGCGGGCCAAATGTAATTAGGCGGCCAGAGTTTGACACCTATGGTGTAGACTAATCAGAGTCTGTACTTTAATGAAATTGAGAACTTTACATGACTTGAAAACCTTATATTGGACCTTAATGAAAACAATTCTGAAAGTAGAGTGGACAAAATCCCCGCCCCAGTAAATGCTTAATGGTACTTGTTGCTATCAGGGCCTCCACAGCTGGGTATTAGACAGCAACATGATTTTACATTAGGCCAGGTTGTTCTGGTTTGATTTTCTGTGCTTCATAAATGAAATCATCACTGTCAAACTGTTTTTTTCTATTTATCCAGGTTATCCTTGTTAGATGATTTGAAACATTTAAATGTGACAAAAAAACATAAACAAAATAAATCTGCAAGGAAGAAAGACTGCAAGGACCTCAGACAAACCTTTACTTACCAGATTTGAGACGATCAGATCAGCAGTCTAAAGAAAGGAAACAATACATCAGATCACTGTGTAATGACTGTTGAGCCTCTTCACACACAATCCAATTTACTGTGACATAGAATAACTAGTAAAATCCTCAATTTCTTCAGGCCTTTATGAACATTAGTTGCAGAGTCTCACATGGCTATAACGTGTAATAAAAGCATTCATACTACAGAAGTGCAAAGAATAGGCACCAATATTTGTTGGCACAAATGCAGGATATACCAAATATTTCCAACACAGAAGCTTTGTGGCTCAAACATTTTCAAACAGAAGTCAGTTGTAATAAAATGTGAAGAACCACAACTTTAATGTCATTTCAGGTTAAAAACATTGAATACAAAGTAATTGTTTAAATCAGAAGCAACAGGAAACCTCATCAGGTTTTAGTCTATGTTACACCAACAACAGTGGCGCACAATTTTTTTCTATTGAAATTAAAATTTCTTAAAATATTACAATAAAAAGTCCTTCCATTGTACCTGTTGCTCGGAATATTTATGTGTTTTTCAGTATGTCCCTTTTTGGCAACATTTAGATTTAATTTTAAAACACTGGCTTTAATATACCTACTCACACTTTAGATTTTCTTACTTTTTATTATCACTTAAGGGTAAAAGTATCACTTGTTGTCACTCAGGCAAAATACTTCTAGTGTTTTGACTTCATGCTAATTCATAAGTGGAAGATGAGAGACACTAAAAATCGATAGCTGTGTTGCTCTTAACTGTTTAAGTTACCACCTATACTGACTCACACAAAGCACTTTCATAGTATGGTTCGCTACATAACCCACATAAGGATTATGTAGCATAAGGAGAAATTGAACAAGTGTATGCAAACATCTCTGACATTTAGCTATATTTGGACTTGATAAGCCATCAAAAATTAAATTTAGACATAAATGATGCTATTAAACGTCAGGGACAGTCAGCAGTCCTGTGTGGGGGCGCTGCTGCTACAGGTTATAAATCCTGACTGTCTTTTGGCCATGTATAAAATACTAAACATTACCATCACTGTCTACTTACCAGAAAAGGCAAAACCAAAGATCTGTTCACTCTATAGCAAAAGACAAAGAACAAAAATACAGAATGAGACAACTCAAATCAACATCAGAGTCAATACTGCATCACTCTCTCTAGTCAGATATATTCAGGAAAATTCTTTGATTACCACAGCTGGAATACATGCAACAGCTCCTCTCCGTTTTCTTTTTTTTTCTCTACACCCTAATAAAGATCACCCTCTTCATGAAGGTAATATGTGGTTTTATCCATTTGCAATAAACCTCACAAGTTTTGTAGTCATGTAATGCTCTACAATTTAGGTTCGATTACATAACAGAGTAGATATCATAACCAATGATTTGCTACACCTAGAAATGCACACTTTATCAAATGGTGACATCACAATTTAAAAGCAGGCACCAATCACAAATGATAGCTTGTATGGAATGTTTGTAGGCTTTAACATTTGAGGTGGCCTGCATTCAAATTCTATTGACACAATAAAAACAAACAGTCTGAAAACATAAATTAAAATTCAGTAGGAAAAGAACTTAGAAGTACACAGAAATTTACTTGGGGCATGTTTGATACACAGCAATAAGCACTCAATTAAATCTATGACAAACTTATGATAGCTGATATTAGGCCCTAATTATCAAAATGTAGTAAAAATATAATTTCTTTGTAGATAATTTAATGATAAAAAAACAGAAATGAGTCCTGAATGTAAGCTGTTGCATGTAAGGACTTTGCTGGAGATTCCCACATTTATTTAAAAAAACAACAAACAAACAAACAAACAAACAAACATGACTTTCACATACAGTTCATCTTTTGTAAATGTGGGCAGGATTATTTTCAAAAACACAGCCTTGTTTTTTTTTTTGTTTTGTTTTTTTTAAGTATCTGGCCTCTTGCAAATTTGATAATTTTATGTTTTCATCCCACTTGTATTCTCCAAGTCATCATCACAAATTACAAAAAGCAGTTTTTAGACCGGGATTTAATTTATGAAGAGAAAGAAGCTTTTGAAATCCTCAATGCCCTACATCATGGGTCTCAAACTCCAGTCATCGATGGCTGGTGTCCTGTAAATTTTGCACATGTCCCTGTTGCAGCACACCTGAATAACATTAATAGGTCATTAGCAGACTATACACTCAGCCATTTGCTTAATGTTACAGCAACTCACGAGTGAATGAACATGATGAAAGAAAAGTATTTTAGAAGTACATTTTTCCAAACACTTACATTTATTCAAATTTAATTGAGTAGGTAGGGTAGGGTTAGAGCAGGGGTCCCCAATCCCAGCCAGTGTCCCTACAGGTTTTAGATGTGTCCTTGATCCATCACAGCTGATTTAAATGGATTAATTACCTTCTCAACATGTCTTGAAGTTCTCAAGAGGCCTGATAATGAACTAAACATGTGATTCAGGTGTGTTGACCCAGGGTGAGATCTAAAACCTGCAGGGACACCGGCCCTCGTGGACTGTGATTGGGGACACCTCAGCATGCAGTCAAATTCTATACTCTTGCTAATGACCTACAAATTTTATTCAGGTGTGTTGTAACATGGACACATGGAAAAGCTTCAGAAAACAGGCCCTCGAGGACTGCAGTTTGAGACCCCTGCCCTATGTGAAATTTTTTTTTCCATGAACTGCTACTCATGAGCCGCTCAAGATAGGTTTACAAACACACTTCTAAGGATTTGGAGACCCATCCCAGAGGTTGTAGACAAAAAGGCAAAAACATTGACTGGCCAAACTGAACACCAATCCTTTCTCACATTTGCCTAAAAACATCTTGATGATCACAAGAGCTGTGCTGACTCACTGCACTAAACTGAGTCTGCTATAGTGAGAGACGAATTTCAGAAAAACACCAGCGTTTAAGTCAAACATGATGCTGTTACTGTGATGGTCCAGAGTTCCTTTACTACCTTCAGGACCTGCATCATGCCATCAGCTCCTGAGCTTCAGATTAATCATACTTGGGATTCACAGCAGGAAATTGATGAGTTGATCCAAAACACAAGGAACTCTGAACGAAACAAAACTCTTGGTGCAGACTAATCAGATTCTAGACTTCAATGAAATTAAGAACTTTGCATGACTTGAAAACCGTATATTGGACCTTAATGGAACAAAATCTGTCCAAAATCCCCCTAGTAATGCAAATCAGTCATTAATAGTTACTGTAAATGCTTGATGGTACTTGTTGCTATTAGGGCTATTAGACTGGGTATTAGACTGCAACATGTTTTTACGTTAGACCAGGTTGTTCTGGTTTGCTTTTCTGTGCTTCATAAATAGAATCATCACTGTGAAACTGCTTTTTTATTTATATATTTATCCAGGTTATC
This sequence comes from Oreochromis niloticus, assembly GCF_001858045.2. Taxonomy (NCBI): domain Eukaryota; kingdom Metazoa; phylum Chordata; class Actinopteri; order Cichliformes; family Cichlidae; genus Oreochromis; species Oreochromis niloticus. Next base: position 105,430 of record NW_020328490.1, read on the forward strand.
CTTGTTAGATTGTCTTTGTGAAAGCCAAAGACAGAAAACAAAATCTTCCTCTGTTGCAACTGGAGGAGCCGGGGAGGAAGCTCTGGGTTGTTTCCCCTGTGCCAGTTTTCATCTGAGGGGTTCCTCTGCCAAGATGACCGAAGGAAAGACGTTGTACTCGGAGCTCCTCCGTCAGTTGGAGTCTGAACCCCATGCCTTTTTTTCACTTCCTGAGAACTTCCAGTGTTGTCATCCAACATGCATTCTGGTTTAGGCTCACATCTCCACTTCATCTATAATCCTCCAGTCCTCACACCTTCGCCTCCCGTGCAGGTTTGCACAGCAGCTAAAAGATCTCCTTTGTTATAAAAAAGTCAAAAGTAGATCTCAGGCTGCTAATGCAGTGGTGGGACCCACATGGTTTTCCTTTCATGAGGGATCCACTCAGTCACCGGCTCCTCGGTCTCAGAAAATGCTCCTATGTTCTTTTCCATCAGCTGCTTGGCCTCCACCTCCATCCCAAAGAAGAGGATTCAGGCACTGGCTAGTCAGTAGTGATGCAGTCAGCCTCTTTGGAGATTGTCCCCTCATCTTCTGGAGAGGAAGTTTCTTCATCTTGGGCAGATGTCTTTTCTTCAATGACAGAGGACTGCTGCTGTCCTTGCTCTCTGACCAGATCATAAAGACAGTGCTTGAAGAAGTGATGACCTTCTTGCTATATAGCCAGAATAAATGATCTGGAAGCTGTTAGGCTTACTTACAGCAGTAGCTCTGTCTGCACCTGCATAAACTCCAGGACACGTTTACAAACAGTGTTTGTTGTTGTTTGCGCTGCAGCTGCAGGTTTGAACTCTGCAAAATGTCCTGTGATTGGGGTTTTTTTGTTTTTGTTTCTAGAGTTCTTGTATTTATGAAAAATACAAGAGTAAAAGTGCTTTTAACATGTGCTTCAAAGCTAAGTTTCAATAACCTGCATCGACAGAAATTCACTGCAGCCTATGTAATATTTGATGCGTCATTATTTATTCCAGTCTATCTTGCAAATACATGTCTGTGCTGCAATATCATGCACTTAGTGCCTAACCCCTTAGTGTTATATAATCAGTAATTAGTTACTGATTACTTTTTTCAAGTAACTTGACCAACACTGGTTATTACAGCAGTGAATTTGAACTCTGTGTCAAATACTGACAGGTTAGGGGGACAAGTTGCATTTATTTATTTATATTTCCTGTCACCTTAAATCTAGTATTGTTCGTTTAATATGTTGACATTACTAAATGTGTAAAAACAAAATGTACGAGCTGTGATAACTTTCTGCTTCTTAATTCAGATCAAACTGAGGTTATTGTACTCGGCCCTGAAAATCTTAGAAATATGGTATCTAAGCAGATTCTTACTCTGGATGGCATTACCTTGGCCTCCAGTAACACTGTGAGAAACCTTGGAGTCATTTTTGACCAGGACATGTCCTTCAACGTACATATTAAACAAATATGTAAGACTGCTTTCTTCCATTTGTGCAACATCTCTAAAATTAGAAATATCCTGTCTCAGAGTGACGCTGAAAACTAGTTCATGCATTTATTACTTCCAGGCTGGACTACTGTAATTCATTATTATCAGGATGTCCTAAAAACTCGCTGAAAAGCCTTCAGCTAATCCAAAATGCTGCAGCAAGAGTCCTGACAGGGACTAGAAAGAGAGAGCAGATTTCTCCTGTTTTGGCTTCCCTTCATTGGCTTCCTGTTAAATCCAGAATTGAATTCAAAATCCTGCTCCTCACATACAAGGTCTTAAATAATCAGGCTCCATCTTATCTTAATGACCTTGTAGTACCATATCACCCTATTAGAGCACTTCGCTCTCGCACTGCAGGCCTACTTGTTGTTCCTAGAGTGTTTAAAAGTAGAATGGGAGGCAGAGCCTTCAGTTTTCAGGCCCCTCTTCTGTGGAACCAACTTCCAGTTTGGATTCGGGAGACAGACACTATCTCTACTTTCAAGATTAGGCTTAAAACTTTCCTTTTGCTAAAGCATATAGTTAGGGCTGGACCAGGTGACCCTGAATCCTCCCTTAGTTATGCTGCAATAGACGTAGGCTGCCGGGGATTCCCATGATGCATTGAGTTTTTCCCTTCCAGTCACCTTTCTCACTCACTATGTGTTAATAGACCTCTCTGCATCGAATCATATCTGTTATTAATCTCTGTCTCTCTTCCACAGCATGTCTTTCATCCTGTTTTCCTTCTTTCACCCCAACCGGTCGCAGCAGATGGCCGCCCTCCCTGAGCCTGGTTCTGCGGAGGTTTCTTCCTGTTAAAAGGGAGTTTTTCCTTCCCACTGTCGCCAAAGTGCTTGCTCATAGGGGTCATATGATTGTTGGGTTTTTCTCTGTATTTATTATTGTGCTATCTACTGTACAATATAAAGCGCCTTGAGGCGACTTTTGTTGTGATTTGGCGCTATATAAATAAAATTGAATTGAATTGAATTGAATTGAATTGATAACTGTGTCTGATAGAATGAAGTATATGAAATATTCCTTTATTGGGTGAGAAAATCAGACCATGTCATAACTGCTTTAAGTCATACAGAATAGATATCAGAGCCTTAAACAGGCTGACTTCTGCTAAATGAGTCAAACTGGGCAGAAAGTATACAAACACATAACAGAATATGAACTTAGCTCAGAATATATAAAGCATATAAACAATTACAGCAATATGATGCAACAAACACAGCAGTGCTACTAATCCAAAATACTCAAAGCTTCATAGAACTGAAACAAACATTTATTTTTAGCTCCATTCTGCTGCTGATACATACTTTAGGTTTCTGAATATTAAACTTGTTGCTGCCTTTCATAGTGTGTAACTTGAAGGCCCTGAGTACTTTCTCCCACACTGAAAACACTGGGATGATAAAATTATTTGAACATTACCTAATAAGACTGATTCAGGACAGACAATTAGGGTGCAAAGCCTCACAGATGATGTGCAGCAGTGGGTCCCTCAGTCTGCCCTCACCCACATGGAAATCAAATGTGTGATAAGCTGCAGGATTCAAACACAAGTGTAACTTATAAATACATGTTCATGCTTTTTGTTGTAAGATTTTATGTTTTATGTGTTTTTATTCGTTGTTTTATTATCTTTCATTAACAAGCATATCATGAAGTGTTCATATATTTCACAAGATTTGCTGAACTTTTCCACTGTTTTGCAAGCTGACATTTAACTCTACATCACAAATAAGTTAAACAGGAAACAGATGCAGCACCCAAACCACAAGAGTTCAAAAGTGCACCACGTTTCCTAGAAGAAGCAGCCAGACACACATGTGACTCACACACACCCACACACACAACCATTGGTTTAGAGGAACTTGTAAAAGAGGAAATGTGATGTACTTGCATACGCGATGTAACCTATAAATAAAGAACTGTCGCCTGCACTCAGTGTGGGTCTCGCCAGAGTCCTCACCCGTGCACGTATTATATTCAAACCGTCTGAGTGTCTTTATTCAACCTGAAGAATGTCTTATTAAAAATAAACTCTTCAAATCAAATCAAATCACTTTTATTGTCACGTCACATGTGCAGGTACACTGGTACAGTACATGCGAGTGAAATTCTTGTGTGCGAGCTTCACAAGCAACAGAGTTGTGCAAAATACAATAACATGCAACAAGCAAAATATAAAAATGGTTAATCTAAAAAGTAATAAATATATGTACCATATATAAAGGTATATACATTACTGAATGTGTGTACTAAATATGTTTTTCTACGTGTGTGCGTGTGCGTGTGTGTGCGTGTGCGTGTGTGTGTGTGTGTGTGTAAACAATAAAATAAGATATATAAAATATACAGAGGTAGGTATGTGTAAAACAGTGGCATTAATGTACAGTATGGAGTGCATAATGTTGAAGTTCCAGTAGTGAGGGTGAGGTGTCTATGACGTGTTCAGCAGTCTGATGGCCTGGTGGAAAAAGCTGTCTCTCAGTCTGCTGGTTCGGGACCGGATGCTGCAGAACCTCCTTCCTGATGGAAGTAGTCTGAAGAGTTTATGGCTGGGGTGACTGGAGTCCTTGATGATCCTCCCCACTTTCCTCAGGCACCGCTTCCTGTAGATGTCTTGGAGGGAGGGAAGCTCACCTCCAATTATCCGTTCAGCACACCGCACTACTCTCTGGAGAGCTTTGCGGTTGTAAGCGGTGCTGTTGCCATACCAGGTGGTGATGCATCCGGTGAGGATGCTCTCAATGGCACAGCGATAGAAGGTCCTGAGGATGCGGGGGCTCATGCCGAATCTTTTCAGTCTCCTGAGAAAGAAGAGGCGCTGTTGCGCCTTCTTCACTGTTTTGTTTATGTGTACTGACCACGTAAGATCCTCAGCCAGATGTACACCAAGGAAGCGGAAGCTGCTCACTCTCTCCACAGCGGCGCCATTGATGGTGATGGGGGTGTGTACTCCTCTGCACCTCCGGAAGTCCACTATCAACTCCTTTGTCTTTGTGACGTTGAGGGTGAGATGGTTGTCTTGACACCAGTGGGTCAGGGCGCTGACCTCCTCCCTGTAGGCCGTCTCATCACCGTTGGTGATAAGACCCAACACTGTAGTGTCGTCCGCAAACTTCACAATGATGTTGGAGTTTCTAGTGGCCGTGCAGTCGTAGGTGTAGAGTGAGTAGAGGAGAGGGCTCAGTACACACCCCTGTGGAGCACCAGTGTTCAGTGTGATGGGGGATGAGGTGGTGCTGCCCAGTCTGACCACTTGGCGTCTGTCAGACAGGAAGTTAAGGATCCAGCTGCAGAGGGAGCTGCTCAGTCCTAGATCCTGCAGTTTCCTGTCCAGCTTCGAGGGAACGATGGTATTGAATGCTGAGCTGTAATCTACAAACAGCATTCTCACATACGTGTCTCTCTTCTCCAGGTGTGACAGGGCAGCATGGAGTGTCAGGGCTATGGCATCATCAGTGGACCTGTTGTGGCGGTATGCGAACTGTAGAGGGTCCAGTGAGTTGGGTAGTGCGGAGCAGATGAAGTCCCTGACCAGCTTCTCGAAGCATTTGCTCACGATAGGGGTCAGGGCTACAGGTCGCCAGTCGTTCAATGAGGAGATGGTGGAGGATTTGGGTACAGGGACGATGGTGGCCATTTTGAAGCAGGCTGGGACTACAGACAGAGAGAGGGAAAGGTTGAAGATGTGTGTAAACACTCCAGCCAGCTGAGCCGCGCATGACTTGAGGACGCGGCCGGGAATCCCGTCCGGACCAGTAGCTTTGCGTGGGTTCACTCTCCTGAAGTACTTCCACACATCCTCCTCAGACACAGTGTGCGCACTGACGTCATCCGCGGTGCGCACTCTTGACACTTTTATTACACAATCAGAGAGAAAGAAACAGAAAGAGTGCAGGACAGACAGACAGGTGACAGTCTCAGGTGTACACACTGCTACAAAACAGCACAAGAGAAGGAGGATTTAGTGTTTGTGTTATTACGAGTGCTAAACAAGAAGAGTTCCCAGATGGTACAGTGGACACATGTGTGACTCCTGTGATTAAAGCATCTTTCTTTCAGCTTAACGAGTGAACCGTCAGCTCGTTCAAACACACGTTAAAGTCCGTTTGGCTCGACACCACCGAACAGAGGCAGCAATATAACATAGCTAACATTAACAGTGCAGTGAATCCTGCTTGTGCCGTCATATTCAGGACTGCAAACCGAGCAGCATCACTGACTTTCAGCTTGTTGTGTTTGTGGATATATGACTGACTTTAATTATCCATAAAATCATCACATTCTCTGTAAAGGCTTTGAAACCAAGCTGACGCTGAAAGTACAAACATCACTAACATGACATAACTTTGCCGACATGTGGCCAACAGTAATGTTCTTTGTTAATATTCAGTACTTACTTTTAAAAGTTCAGCCATGCGCCATTTTTTCCAACAAGCGGCCGCACCTCCACTAAAGCAACAAAACAACCAAATATTTAAAAAATCCCTAAAAGACAAATGAAACAAATACACCCTACAGTAGAGTTCTTTATAAACATATCAACCAATTCAGAGTAAAAGACCAGTCAAAGGCAGTCCATAAACATTTGCAATAGTAAAATGAGCAGTTTTCCCGAAGACATCAAATCGCTCTGCAGTGCTTAGCCGCTTCACGCTCTGGGCCACCTTGGATGAGAAAGGAATGCAAAATGATGTCGTCGTCTTTTTCTCCTCCTCCTTCTTCTTCACAGCAAAATGGTGCATTACAGCCACCAACTGGTGTGGAGTGTGGACCAAATGACAAAAACAAAATTCAAATCCTCCCGCACAAATGGGTCTGCTTTAAAAACCAAAATACAGCCTTACTTACTTTTCACTTATGTAGTTTGTACGAAATAAATCACTCAAGTCCAGTTTCACTGTCATATCGTCCAGCCTTTTTGATCAGTTGTCTTCTTTCAATATCATACTTCTGACAATGCAATAAAATGTGTTGTCTCCTGTTCCTTACTGCAAAATAATGTGCTATTCAAACCAATGTGTCTGAATCTAAGTCGAGATATAACCATCTCCTCTCTCCTGTTTTTTCCTATACTTCTCATTTCCCCCACTGCACAGCTGTTTCTTATAATTCCTCTAATTATCAGCTGGGAAGGTGTGGATGTTTGCGCTGTGTTCGCGGACATCACGTAAAATCCTCCCCAAAATATATTTCAGATTTGAGGGAAACTTTATCTTTAAACTTTAGGTCGTTCTTACCAGCAGCTGTCACACTCTATAATGCAGCTTAACATTCTTTTGGTCATCCATCTGCCAGAAAACACCACAGCAATATTCAGAGGGAGGGGACAAACAGGTCCGCGACGTAATCATCATTTTGTATACCAACCGTTGAATGACTAGACGGGTAGCAAAAAGTTACTTCAAATTAATGCAGGCCATACATCACAAAACATCATTGACAAAGCTATTCTAACCCAAACTTCCCCTAAGGAAATGAGGAGACAGATATTAAAACTTACAGCATTTATCAGACCCTCCTCCCCACGGAGGACCTTAGGGAGGCAGTGGGAAGGAACACGCAGACATGGTTGCAAAACATTACACTAAGATTATTGTAAACCATGGTCACATAACATGGGAAGCTTTTCAGCTTTTCACTGGATGACAAAGCGTTACAAAGCCAGGTTAGCTGCAGGTACGATGGTACAGTCAGTCACTGAAAACTTGGAGGGCTCAGACATCTCTGCTCCCTCGCCTTCTGTAGAATCTTTTGGAGAAGAGACAGCAGAGGAATTAAACTTAGAGAGCGAGGAGGAATTCCCACCCCTGAGCCAAGTGAACAGATTAAATCAGACGTCCCTGTACCCTAAAGTTCAGGTCACGAGAAATCCCACTGTTCGGGACTCACAATCTACCCTTTGATAGGGTTAGGGGACGTCTCACCAAGCCGGGTTATTTCTCCTATTGTTCCTGGAAACGATGAAAAGGTGATTGGGTCCATTCAGGATCCAGAACCGACAGGTGCAAGGCCTGGGGAGGTTAAGGTTGGGCCACCGATTCCTCAGACAGGTGATGATTTTGTCCAGCCCAGAACAAATTGGAGAAAACCTACTGATAGAGCGAATAGGAGCGAAGTACAAATTAGAGAAAAAAACAGACTGTGACTAAATCTCATTCATTCCATCAGACTGAAAATGTCTAGGCTAGCCCGGAGATACAGACCTGCAGTGACGGGTCCCAGATTATCAATCAGACCTATTCTTCTGCTGCCAGAGTTCTAGCTGACGGTACAGGGGCGCCCCCTGGGGAGTTCAAACACACACACACACACACACATACACACACACACAGACACAGAACTGTATAAATAAAGAACGCAGACAGTGATGAGTCACAGATCCTGCGTTCCATGACTGCCCACTCGTGAGTGAAAAACTTCTGCAGTGTTTGTGTTTTCTAACTCAGATGTCTCAGCTGAAGAACGGCAGGGTGATTTAAAGAAATCCCCTGTCAACAGGTGAAAGGAGTGTAAGCGGCCGGGCAAAGCTGGTGGGAAATAAAACTAACAACATGATGATGAGGGGGTCTGACCTCATCTGAACCCAAAAATTTAGTGATGTTCGATTCGTGAACGAATCGTTCAATACTCGAGAATCACTTTACTGACTCGTGAATCATGATTCACAAGCGCAACTGACTCACTGACTGTTGCTGTTAGCAAACTAATTCCATTAGTAGAAATATATCTAGCTTATAATTAAAATTGTGGGGGAAAAAACAACAGCCAGTTTATTAACAAAAACATTCCTGCTCTGAACTGGAAGAAAAATCCCTGAGTACAAGCTCACATCAAGACAATAGCTCCTCGGTTCACAGTAACATCGCTCAGCTAGCATGCGTACAGCACATTTGAGTTACTCACCCCCTCCCTTGCTGTGCTGAATCATAGCATAAGCGAATCACTCAGGACTCACTAACCCCTTCCTCCTGGCTCACAGCTCAAACGAGTTGAACGAATCAGAAACTTTATTGAACAAACAATGAGTTATCCAACATAACAGATGGGCTGTGGACAGCCTCCTAGTCTTCAACTCCGCCCTTACTTGCGTGTTTTTCCCAATCGCTAGCGCCACAGCGCGAAAACTTTAAAATAGACCCAGAAATGTCGCTCCGTTGTGTGGACAATTTTATTTCTCGAGGAGCTAGAAAAACCTTATCGTCGTCGCCCGCACGTTTTGTACCTTAGGCTCATCAGAGACAATCATATCCAGGTAAAATCATTTCCTTTAATCTACACGCATTTAGGAATTACTTAGCTAATTACACAGATAATTGAAATATTGCCGGCGTTGTGCCAAAAAGTGTTCGCCTGCCAAAACTGATTTCCAATGTTTCCGAGTGTAATATGTGTAATATCTTTATGTATGTTGGTAAATACACTTCGGTGAACATGGTTTACTAAGGGGTTTTATATATACAATAATTACCTGTTGTTCAAGTATAACTCTTTATAACTCTGGTTGTAATGTTATATTTGTTCCGCTGTCTGCTGTCCTCTTGGCCAGATTACTCTTAAAAAATAAATTTCTAATGTCAATAAGATTTTTTTTTAACTGGATAAATAAAGGATATATAAAAGTCACTGCCAAAAACTGATTGCAGCTTCTACCTTGTTACAGGAATGTTGCTGGTGGCAGGTGACTTGTTATCATTTAAAATGTTTCACGTATGTGGAATAAGGGAATATTTTACTGCTACTTATACTTATTATCAGCATTATGATTGCATTAATTAACTTTGCATTAAGTCATGATCATTGCATTAAACCATATAATAATCACTTCATTGAAGCAGTTATTGAAGCTGCTGACATTACATTAAAGTCTGTATTACAGGTGTTATCATAATCACATAATAATCTCTCATTGCAGGCGCAACTGTAATCATGTTATACACATTGCATTCTGTGCTTATTAAAGAGTTGTGGCTCAGTCAATTAATTAAAAGGTTGAAAGCTCCGTTGGGCGTGAATGTCCCGGCGAAACATGGAGTAAGTGACTTGGAGCTATGGAAGGTTCAATGCATACACGCCTACAAAACACATATAATACATATAATCAAGAAGCAGGCTTGAGTGAAGGCCTGAATGTATTCAGCTTCTTGTTGCATTTGAGTTTGCCTAGTAACAGGTGACAGAGGATGGGCCAAAGAGGAGGACAAGTCCCTGGAGATCTTCAGGGCCTGAGATCATCGCCATATTTGGAGAAGATGCCAGAAAGGGGAACGTCAGTGTTTGCATTTATCTCTTAAAATTGCTCATTGTCTGTAAAATATGCAAATTACGTTCTTGTAAAACGCGAGAAGGGGCGTTAACCAACCCTGATGTTATAAAAGCAATCTGAAGTGTATTTTTGGGCGGAGTTCTACAACTGATGTTTGGCAGTTCGTACCTCCCCGCATGTGTATTCAATAAACTCTTCCGTTTGATTGCATCCTTCTGGGCCTTTGGTATTTTGTTTTGGATCTCAGTATTTCGAATCGGGACAGTTTTGGTGCCGTGACCCGGATATCTGAGTCCATTGACCCGGTTCTGAGGTTCTGGTGGAGAAAAACAGAGGCCAGAGGTGGTCAAACAGGCAGACGGGACCCAGTGGTTCGGCTGAGTGTTCAGGGCCCTGACAAAAAAGGTAGGCACAGCCTGTTAAATCAAAATGTGCTGATTGAAATATTATATTCTAAATTTACTCAGCTAAATTACTGATGGATGTCTGTTTGAGTAATTGTTGAGAAATTGAAGCTTCATAAGATGTTGAAAAGGTCAAGCTTGATGTTTGTTGATAAAAGTGAGAAAGACAATAAGGTGTCTTTAGAATATTGAAGGTGAAATAAGTTAAGATATTGAAGGTGAAATAACTTTAAAGTTCAGGGGTGGAGACCCCCCTCTATCGGAGACGTCCTTTAGAGCCCGCTAAGGTTGCGGTCACTCCAGACTGACCATCTGCCGACGACTTGGGACCTCGGTATTAAAATTGGTTATGATCAGAGGATCATGTTGGTATAAAGTTATTGTTTCATAGAGAAAGTAATCTTGGACATAGAGGTCCGACAAACAAACCTTGGGTTGTGCAAGGTTTTCTCATGTGAGGCAGAATTTCAGGAAGCCAAGTGTTTGATAGGTTTTCTGAGAAAGTAATGTTGAGAAGAATAAATGTTGACATTACTGAGTTAATGTTGATAAATGTCAGTGGATCTGCTGTGGTCCTGTAAAGAAACATTGCTGGTTGTGAGAAGTATTGAGTGAATATTTCTGAGTCTACTCTGAGTCAGTGCAGGCGTCAAGGTTGACTGATTTGACACTGAATGTTGCGTGTATCACTGCCTGGCAGATACCCAGGTTTTGAAATAGTGTCGGATCCCATGATTTTCAGGTGATGAATTGCCTGACAATAGGAGTCAGAAAAGGACTTTTTGATGCTATATTTTGTGTGATTTGAGAAAGCTTGTGTTCGAATAGACACACACACACACATTCATTGCAGCTGTTGGGTGTGAACAACTTCCTCTTTTAATTTTAAACTGCGACACATGTGTTCATTGAACTAGAACTTCAGCAGTGAATGAGACGGGATTTAGAATTTCAGAAAATAGAGTCAGAAACGGTTTTGTGGCTCTTGGTAAACTGATTTTGAAGGAAAAATCAGTGTTTATTGTGCTGGAGTAACAGATCCGGCGTGGTCTGAAGTGTAGAATCAGCTGGGTGTACAGCGTTGTTGATATTAACAGATCCGGCGTGGTCTGAAGTTTGGTGGATCCGCTGAGGTCCAGAAGAATAGTCAGTGCGGACTGTGTTGGTTTGAATGTTGATAAATGATCCAGGAAGAATTGCCCTGGGTCTGTCTCTGTGTGTGTGTGAGCTGTTGAGTAACAGCCTACGCAGTTAGAATTGGGTGCTGGTTACTTCCTCTTTTCAGTTTCGAAAAAGAAGAGTTTTGGTTTCACTTTAAAGTTTGATTACGTATTACTGGGTGAAACACGGTTTCACTTGTGATTAGGGAAATAATATGCTTACTTTTGGGTCTATGAAAATTGAATTACAGTGGGTGATCTCTGTGACAACATACAGTGTTGAGATACTGGATGTTGAATTGAAGATAGTGGATCTTGACGTTTTGTTTTTATTGATTTTAAAACCAGCAGAGAGTTTATATTTGCTCAGTCTTTTGACTGCCTGAGCTGACTTCCTATTTCTCAGTGAACAGCTGTGTGCAGCTGAATTAAAGGACTGAGAGAACAGAGGGGGTGATTTTCAAGCTTTGTGCGTGTTTACACCAAAAGTGGCTGGTTTGGTGCATTCATGAGGTGAATACAAGATTAACATTGTTGAGCTGATAATTGTGGTTGGCTTGGTGCATACTTCAGCTGCTTCAGAAACTGAAGCAGCTGAATGAAGACACACTGGGCCAGTAAGTGAACAGGAAGACCAGTGCAGAGATGAAAACATTGAAAGAGAACCACAGTGAGTGTTGCAAATGGATGATCATGTGCCAAGGAATATCCGGTTGGATGAAAGAGGATGTAAAGAGCATCCTAAAGTCTTTGCAAGATTTGCAACAGGAAAATAAGAAACTAGAGGGACAGATACAGACTCTGTCCATAAACAAAGAGGAACTGGAGCTCCTGAATGATGTACCATATGACACAGTGGAGAATCAACTAGCCGATGCAGTCAGGAGAACCACATGACTGCACCAAGAAAGCTGAAGCTGAAGAAAAGTCGGAGAGACCTGGAGACTTGAAGGGGCAACAGTCAGCTCAGAGAGCAGAAGAAATTGCACTGAGCAGGGCCCTGAGACTGGCTAAAGAAAAGAGAGCGAAGACATACACAGATTCAGCTTATGCATTTGGGGCAGCACACGTGGAGCCCACTCAATGGAAGAGAGCAGGCTTCAGAGCGGCAACAAATGCTCACATTTCAAAGAAGAAAGAAATGGGAGGACTGGAAAAGGTCCTGGATGACCCAAACGAGGTCAGTGTCATAAAATGCAAAGGATACTCTCAAGCAACCACATTGGTGGCACAAGGGAACCAGAAAGCAGATGAGGCTGCCAAGTAAGCAGCAGGCTAAAAAGGAAAGCAGCAAATGGTGAGATGCCGGGGTAAAAAGAGTGAGTTCGGACGAGGAAGTCCGAGAAAAGGACACCTTGAGTTGAGCAAGGTGTTTAACTGACTCAGGATTTCAGAGAATCGAGTCAGCTGTGATCTTGAGTTCTAATGGTAAATTGATTTTAAAGGAAAATCAATGTTTACCATGTTGAAGTAATTGTGAAATATTACTAGATGTGCTGTGATACAAGTGAAGAATAAGTTGTGTACATGGGGATACACAATTGTGTTGATATTGATGGATCGGCTGCAGTCCATGTGATAAGTTAATACTGGGTGCATTGAGACAAGAAACTGTTTTTAAATCAGCACTGGCGGCAGTGATATACATGTGCTGAAGATTACTGGACCAAGCGAGGTCCATTTGATGAAGTCCTTGGGCAGATAAATGACAGAAACAGTTTTTGAATCTTGTGTGAGAATTTTGAAGCACTGAGGTTGAGTTTTCTCCATGCTTGGTGCGCTGTGAGGACTTATATGACGGTTATAAGTCCAAAGTTTATGCCTTGGAGGCCAAGAGTTGTGTGAAGAGAAGAACATGACTTAGAAAGGACATTTATGGTCAGATTTTGTCTAAGATGGGGAGAATTGTCCGATATGGGTTTATTTTTCTTCTCTTGTAAAAGGACAGACGCAGTTACTGGATGTTGTCTACTACCTCTATTGTTTTTTGTTTTATTTTAATAGAGGAAGTTTTATTAAACATGGACATGTCTAGAATTGGGCACTTTAAAATGGTAACAGTGCACTTAGAAATCCTGTCAGGTGATTTTGTTTTGTGTTTTGATGAGCTAATAATCAGCTCTCTTTTCTCATTTTTGTTCTAAGCAGGCCTGCAAGAGTGAATAACAGCGCTGTAAAAAATTTCCGGACAAACAAATATAAGGTGACTTTTCCAGATTACAATGGGTGGAGGAAAGGCTACCTGTGGGGACCTGATCAGATTGAAAGTCCCTGTCTAAAAGGATTGTAGCGACTCAATCCAGTCCAAAAGCATAAAGAACTAGTTTCCATTTTTGTGTGTGCTGTGAGAGTGATTAGAGGTTTCAATTGTTTTTCTTTGACTTGCTCTTTCTGATTATGAACAGCATGTCAAAAATACTTGTATGAAAGCATATTTTGAGTGATTTTAACTGTGTGAATGCTGTCAGTATTTGATTTGAGTGATTCTGTGTGATTGGTACCAAATAATGTATTAAATTTATCTGAATTGTTTCGCCCCACAGAACGGACTAATTTACATACCGAGGGATCTCCATTTATATCACAGCAGAATTAAACTCATGGATTATTTTTCACAATACAATAATAAAAATAAAACTAATACAGAGGCAAAATTTACCTTACCATCTCACTGGGAGCCAACATGGGAGCAGGTTAGTGGTGAGGTGAGGGAACTCATACAGTCAGACATTCATATTTTTCATCGATTTCTTCCAGTAGTAAACGGGGGGATGGGAGGAAGTAATTAGGGAGCTGCAAGAAAACAGCCCCCAAGGGTAGCAAAATTGTTATTATGGATAAACAACAGTATGTATGGGAGGCACACAGACAGCTTGCAAATACTAAATACTATAGGCCAACACGGGAGAGTCTACAAAAAACGTCACAAAACCTAATTTATAATATCATCAATCGGTTATATTATAAAAAATACATCACCGCGAAACAGCGGGATTTTTTGTTTGGACCCACCTCCCCTCGTGAAAGACAATTATATTTGCTACCGAAAATCCATAAAGAACCAGGGAGCTGGCCAATACCACATTGGGTGCCATTAGGCAGACCTATAGTGTCGGACTGTACTTACAATGTCTCTCTGTATATAGACCACTTCTTGGGCCCCCTCTCCACCAAACATCCGAGCTACCTGAAAGACACTTATCACTTTTTGGAGGTTGTCAGACAAATAGTGCTACCCAGCAATGCTCTGTTGTTTACGATCGACATCGAGAGCCTGTACACGAACATTAGTACAGACTTAGGTTTGAACACAGTACAAAATGTCTTCAGTTGAAACCCAAATGCCCAGAGACCAGATGAGGAGATATTACAGCTTTTAGAGCTTTGCTTGAGATGCAATTTAATGGGAATCGGTACCTGCAGGTGGAGGGAACAGATATGCCCCCTCCTATGCCAATCTACTAAAAAACTAAAAAATACTAATGAACCAGTGACAACCTGAACATCATCAAAAACACAAAGAATCAGAGTGTAGTTTGAGTGCGTTGATCTTTAAATATGGGAGGCAGGTGCTTTGAAGAAATGCCGACACAAACCTCTTTTTTACCTTCAGTTCCTGGATGACATCATAGGGGCCTTTAGATCTCACCTTGGGTCAACACACCTGAATCACATGATTAGTTCGTTACCAGGCCTCTGGAGAACTTCAGGACATGTTGAGGAGCTAATTTAGCCATTTAAATCAGCTGTGTTGGTTCGAGGACACATCTAAAACCAGCAGGGACACCGGCCCTCGTGGACTGAGATTGCCCACCCCTGGTCTAACCCCAGCAAAGTCCTTTGTCTTGTCCTAACCCTAACCCCAGCCCTGTATGTTAGCCCTAACCTTAACCACTTCATCCCCACCCAAACTCATTTTTAAACTTAATCCTAAACCCAACCCTTTTGATTTTTCATATTTATATTGCGTATAAATTAGTAATGGGGAATTTAATTAGTCAAAATTCTTGAAAAATTGGATTAAAATTCTAAAAAACAGGGTTCACAATTTTATCAGTACAATTCATAGGGTTTGCAGGACTATTTACAGTTAAAAATGCATTAAAAACAAATTGGGAATAAAAACAGTGATTAAATTAATTTGGTTTTAAAATTCATTAAAAAGTAATTTCATAGAGTTCAAATATGTTAATTTTGGCTTAAAAATAGCTAAAACATAATGCAGATTAAAAAATAAAGAGAAAATTCATTTCTACCGAACATAAGTTCAAAAGACGAATGGGAATTTAGACAGCCGAGGGGAGAATATAAAAGGCGGAGCTCGCACAGGAGCTCATTTTCCACTCGGCACTCGATGAGAGCACATTTCTGCCTGTCCAACTATTGCCAGCTAACCTAGCAAGTAGTTTTCTGTGTGCCACACCTGAAGAAGACCGTGTACGGTCGAAAAACGTCGTGGTTTTTTGTGTTTATTTTTTAAATAAACAGTTATGCACACCTTCCTTTGTTCTTTATTGTTTTTTTGTGACTTTTCCTTTCCACATTTTGGTTAAGCATTTTTTGTTTACATTAAATATAAAAACATTTTTTTCTTTTTGGAGGAGGATGGAGAGGATCTGGACAGACAGATTAAATACTTATGTGCCACTGGGTTTGAATGTACATGAGATGTGGGTTGTAAAAATGTGTTTCTCTTGTGTCTTTTACCTCCAGATATACGGTTTGGGTGGGTTGGTTTTAACAATTTCTTGTATTCCGAAGGTGTTGTTAAGTTGGAGTATACCGTTTAATGAATCTGTCAGGACCCCAATGGGTGAGGGAGGGTGGGCAAAGGGTTTGGATGTCCTGTTGTGAACTTCCAGGAGCCAAGGTCGGAGGACTTGCCCGCGCACCGTTATCTCCACTTTTCTTATGTGGAAAACTGAAAAAGTTTTCAGTTTTCCACATCCAAGTGGTTAAGGTGGAAAAGTGTGAAATAAAGAAAGCTTTAATAAAGGAAATGGACTGACGATCTGCTGTTTGATGTTAAGGCACAGAGATGATGGGGGACAGATCTTATTTCCTTCACTGCATAAACTGTCACCCAAAAAAAATAAAAATAAAAAACTAAAGGTCAAGGTAGACCCAGAACAGAATTGCATGAAAACTTATTTGATATGAAAATCTAAAGGCTGCAGCACAGTCGGCTTAAGGATGCCGTCTGTCCACATGCACAGAACCTGCAGTATAACTGTTCGTTAAAGAGTGTTGTATTAACCATGCTTTCGGTTTCGTTTAATAAACACGAGACCGTTTTATGCATGTCCAAATCTTTATTAGAATTTTTTTAATGTGAAACCTCTAAAATTATAACTGTTGAATACTGTACAGCTCAACATCGTGGCACTAAGTGCCACGATAAATAAGCATAAAAACAATTAACTTCATTATTTATAATTTCTAAAACATGATTTTGCTAAGATGTCTGAACAGCCTGAACAAAATAAAGGAACCATAAATTTTTATTTTTTTTTAATTATTGACAGATTTTCTTTTTTCTATCTGCATAATTTATTTCTTTTGATGAGGAACTGGAGAAAGCCGTGGTCACTGTTAAAAATAAAATCAAAGGACTTCCACATTTCCCTCTCATTATAGAGAGTACCAGCAGCTGGTTCAGCCTCCAGCTGTGGACCTCGGATCTGTCCTCTTCTTATGTCTGTCAGCACAGCATAAGCACAGATTTAGCCTTGCAAGCTTCACCTTTTTTCATCCAAAAGGAACAAAGAAATGTTTCCTGTTTTACTTTGACAGTCTTGTGTCCTATTGCAAGTGTTGTCAGTTTTGCTTCCTCCCTGTCATGTTATGTTATGTCTCCCATGTGTTTCTATTTCCCTTCTTACATGTCAAACACGTAGCCTGAACTAGAACAACAATACGTCGCTCAAGTGGAACAGCAAAGCGCACGTACGGAAGCCAAGGGGTTATCACATGATTCGGAAGGCATTGTGGGCATTGTAGGCTCAGCCAATCAGAGCCAGCGGATTTCATTACTCGGGCATTTTGCCGTAACACGGACAGAAATATTGCCGTTCAGTGCCTTCGTAACTTGAGTTTTTTCACTATCCACTCTCTAGGTTAAAAATTTAATAAGCTTTCTCCCTGCACATTTGTCAAATTTGAATTATAATTATTATCAGCTGCACCTACACATACACAAAAACAACAAAACTCAGGACCCAGTACAGACATTTAGGCCGGTGAGGCATGATTGCAGATGCCGCTTAGGTGTGTCCGCCTCCCCCGCAGATGCACCACTGACACTGACTTGGAAGTTTTTGCATGTGCTTTTGAATACTAGGTTTTGCAGATTTGGAACTTGTGTGATGTTTCCAGCCCTTTGGTTAAGGTGCTGATGGGTTCGGATCCATCTTACTCGGACTTGCCTTCCAAATACACTCAATTTTTGACTGGACAATCTTTCCTTCATACATTTGCATTCGCATTCCTTGAATATATCTGAACGCTGCTATCTGAACGCTACTCCAACAGAGGTCGATTATCTTGTTAATAATTTTACCTTCTCACTACGTACGACTCTGGATACTGTAGCTCCTGTGAAAACTAAGGCCTCAAATCCAAAGTCCCTGACTCCGTGGTATAATTCTCAAACACGTAGCCTAAAGCAGATAACCCGTAAGCTGGAGAGGAAATGGCGTGTCACAAATTTAGAGGATCATCATTTAGCCTGGAGAAATAGTTTGCTGCTTTATAAGAAAGCCCTCCGCAAAGCCAGAACATCTTACTATTCATCACTGATTGAAGAAAATAAGAACAACCCCAGGTTTCTCTTCAGCACTGTAGCCAGGCTGACAAAAAGTCAGAGCTCTACTGAGCCAACAATCCCTTTAACGTTAACTAGTAATGACTTCATGAACTTCTTCACAAATAAAATTTTTATCATTAGAGAAAAAATTACCAATAATCATCCCACAGATGTAATATCGTCTACAGCTACTTTTAGTACCATCAATGTCAAGTTAGACTCTTTTTCTCCAATTGATCTTTCTGAGTTAACTTCAATAATTTATTCCTCCAAACCATCAACGTGTCTTTTAGACCCCATTCCTACAAAACTGCTCAAAGAAGTCCTGCCATTAATTAATTCTTCGATCTTAAGTATGATCAACCTATCTCTAATAATCGGCTATGTACCACAGGCCTTCAAGCTGGCTGTAGTTAAACCTTTACTCAAAAAGCCATCTCTAGACCCAGCTGTCTTAGCTAATTACAGGCCAATCTCCAACCTTCCTTTTATATCAAAAATCCTTGAAAGAGTAGTTGTCAAACAGCTAACAGATCATCTGCAGAGGAATGGCTTATTTGAAGAGTTTCAGTCAGGTTTCAGAGCTCATCACAGCACAGAAACAGCTTTAGTGAAGGTTACAAATGATCTTCTTATGGCCTCTGACAGTGGACTCATCTCTGTGCTTGTCCTGCTAGACCTTAGTGCTGCGTTTGATACTGTTGATCATAATATCCTATTAGAGCGATTAGAACATGCTGTAGGTATTACAGGTACTGCGCTGCAGTGGTTTGTATCATATCTATCTAATAGACTCCAATTTGTTCAAGTAAATGGAGAGTCCTCTTCACACACTAAGGTCAATTATGGTGTTCCACAGGGTTCAGTGCTAGGACCAATTCTATTTACATTATACATGCTTCCCTTAGGCAGCATCATTAGAAGACACAGCATAAATTTTCACTGCTATGCAGATGACACGCAGCTCTATCTATCCATGAAGCCAGGTAACACAGACCAATTAGTTAAACTGCAGGAATGTCTTAAAGACATAAAGACCTGGATGGCCGCTAACTTTCTGCTTCTTAATTCAGATAAAACTGAGGTTATTGTACTCGGCCCTGAAAATCTTAGAAATATGGTATCTAACCAGATTCTTACTTTGGATGGCATTGCCTTGGCCTCCAGTAACACTGTGAGGAACCTTGGAGTCATTTTTGACCAGGACATGTCCTTTAACGCACATATTAAACAAATATGTAAGACTGCTTTCTTCCATTTGCGCAACATCTCTAAAATTAGAAATATCCTGTCTCAGAGTGATGCTGAAAAACTAGTTCATGCCTTCATTACTTCCAGGCTGGACTACTGTAATTCTTTATTATCAGGATGTCCTAAAAACTCCCTGAAAAGTCTTCAGCTAATCCAAAATGCTGCAGCAAGAGTACTGACAGGGACTAGGAAGAGAGAACATATTTCTCCTGTTTTGGCTTCCCTTCATTGGCTTCCTGTTAAATCCAGAATTGAATTCAAAATCCTGCTCCTCACATACAAGGTCTTAAATAATCAGGCCCCATCTTATCTTAATGACCTTGTGGTACCATATCACCCTATTAGAGCACTTCGCTCTCGCTCTGCAGGCCTACTTGTTGTTCCTAGAGTGTTTAAAAGTAGAATGGGAGGGAGAGCCTTCAGTTTTCAGGCCCCTCTTCTGTGGAACCAGCTTCCAGTTTGGATTCGGGAGACAGACACTATCTCTACTTTCAAGATTAGGCTTAAAACTTTCCTTTTTGCTAAAGCATATAGTTAGGGCTGGACCAGGTGACCCTGAATCCTCCCTTAGTTATGCTGCAATAGACGTAGGCTGCCGGGGATTCCCATGATGCATTGAGTTTTTCCTTTCCAGCCACTCACTATGTGTTAATAGACCTCTCTGCATCGAATCATATCTGTTATTAATTTCTGTCTCTCTTCCACAGCATGTCTTTCATCCTGTTTTCCTTCTTCACCCCAACCGGTCGCAGCAGATGGCCGCCCCTCCCTGAGCCTGGTTCTGCCGGAGGTTTCTTCCTGTTAAAAGGGAGTTTTTCCTTCCCACTGTCGCCAAAGTGCTTGCTCATAGGGGGTCATATGATTGTTGGGGTTTTCTCTGTATTTATTATTGTGCGATCTATTGTACAATATAAAGCGCCTTGAGGCGACTTTTGTTGTGATTTGGTGCTATATAAATAAAATTGAATTGAATTGAATTGAATTGAATTGATGAAAACAGCAGCTGACACCAGGTGAGTGCCTCAGGCACTCACCTGGTGTCAGCTTGTTTAGACTTGGCTTTAACAACCTGACTCTTTGGTGGGGTTTGGTGTTTTAGGCCAATTTTTTAGTTGGAATGATAAAACAGATGCTTTGTGTTCATTCATAAATTACTTTCTTTCATGTGCAGGCTCGGAATTTTCCTCGTTTCCTTTCTTACTGATGTGGGTTCATCTTGAAACTGCAATTTCCATTGTGTAGCCCCTCAAAACTGCTTCAATCTCAACAAATGGGGCTTGTTAAAAATTGGGACCCAGCCAGACTGGCATGGCCCCGCCTGCTTACTGCTTCCAAACAAAACTGGATCTGTATCTTTTCTTTAGTGGTGTGCTCTGTGTGACCTTGAATTATTAACTCAAGTTTAACTTTATTAAATGTTGTTGCGCCCCTCTGCAGTCTGCGGTGCTAGTGCTCAGCAGCTAATTGAGCACACCTGGTGAGGAGTGGATAAAGGCACACCTGAGGCAGGCTTTTGTTCCCAAAAGTCTTTGTGTTAGCTAAAATGGTTGGTTTATGGAACTTCAAGTAAAACCTCTACTTTGTGAAATTCTGCGGTTAGTCTTTATATTTATGTTGAGATTATTGAGCAGGGTCATAACGAATGTATGTTTAAGTTCAGTATTTTGTCAATGTTTCAAACACTTCAATGTTAAACATTTTGTTGTTGTTGTTTTGTTTTTTTTTTAACAACAAACTGTCTGAATATGTCAGGTAACATTGATTGTTGTATCTTGTGATATCTCTTTACTTTAATCCTATAATACATTCAGTTTAGTTAGATAAACCCTGGCCTTCTTAATAAATGTCCACGCCTGGTTTCATTGATATCATATCCACCTAGATATCTGGATTTCATCATTTTGCCCTTACATCAATCGATGCCAAAGCATCGAAACAGCAAGAATGTTAACATTAATAATGAAAGAAATTTATTGGCTTCTTTAACCTTCCTCTTGTGTTAGCTTTCTGTTATCATCTCTTATGTTAACTAAAAACAATAAGTTATCATCCAATTTGTTTCTCACCTTTTATGTTAACATTTTCATGTTAAAACCAACATGAAAATGTTGGTTTTAATACCTTTGGTGTGGGCCTCTGGGTCATTTTTTTTGTCACAATACCCCTCGATTTCAATTAAAAAAAATAGTAAAATTAACCTCAAGTGAATCATATTAATAAATAAAAGGTTTTTGTGTTACCTGACTATTACTGAGGGGTATAGGACACATCTCTTAAATAAATCTGTTTTATAGATTTTTTCATTTTAAGATTAATAACTAAAATGACATCTATGGTGTTACGGGTCAATTTCGACTCATAGATATTTACATCAAGAAAAGACAAAAAAATGTTGTTTTTTTTCAGCAGTAGACCTTTAATATAAACTGAAGAAAAAGAAAAAGTCCACTCCTCCTTTGTTTTGGTTATAGTCGTGGGTAATTGTGGGCTTTTGATCACTTCCCAGTGATACAGCTACACCTTTGTGAAGTTTCCTTTGTGAAGTTCTTGTCCGAGGTCATATCTGGTAAAAAAATAAAAAATAAAATAAAATATCACAGCTGATATTGTGACCCTGCAGTCCAGTGGTCATATCAAGGACCACACATTTTCATTGGTTCTTCACAGGGATGCCACTCGCAGCTTTGACTGTGAAAATCTGTACATTCCAGGCATAGTTGGTTTTTGCATCACAGGGTTCCCAGATTTTTCTGCTGTATTTCCCTGGCTTACTGGGTATGTATTGCCGGAAGGGGCATTTTCCTCGAAAAGTGGACAAGACGTTCATCCACTGTCACCTCTAGCCCTGGGATGAACATCAGCAGAAGAAGCTGCACCCATCTCACCCAGACATCCCTGATGGGAGCAAGCTTGTCAGACCTCGGTCTGGTCTCTCTGTTGTCAAACCTGAGGTCTCTTGAATCAAAATGATATCAAATGTGTGAAGTGACATCATTGCCCAGAAAATATTTCTGCCTGTCGATGCGTCCCATAAACTATCAGTGGCCTCATTGCAGCATCTGTACACTCCAGCAAGAAGAAGAACACATCCAGGTATTCCTCATCAATATCTTTCCACATGTCGCCATGGACTTTTTTTCCTTCAAAGGTTTATCATAGTAATGATGATTCTTTTTAGTGACAATGGCATAAATGGCTCAAAACATCTCTTGATGTCACTGACTTTGGTCAGAGCAAACCTTGTGATTCCAGGGGTCATTTTGATGACATTTGCAGCAACTGCCCTGTCATGTACATCATGAGGTACTGAGCTCCAAAAGATCTTACCATTTTTGGACTTGAATCTTTCAGCAGGAGTAGCTTCAGCACCAGCGACCTCCACCTCTGATCAGATGTGTCTGTGTCTTCTGGATGATACTCCACATTGTCTTCCTCCTTAGAAACCTGCCGATCTGAATCGCTGTGCTGCTCTGTGTCCTCTCCTTCATTTTCACCAAAAATATAATCCAGAACTTGGCTCACTGTGAATCTTCTTCTCATTTTTGTATGCTGGAAATTGTAAATGTGCCCTCTGGAAGTCAAATGGCCACTCAAATGAGTGAATTCACCTCACATGTCTTGACATGCCGTCTTTATTTTGTTTTGTTTTTGTGCAGGTGTACTGGAAAAACACGCAAAATAAGAATCCCCTAAAGCTCATATGATTAGGAGAGGAGCTTGGTGTCAGTGTTTTAGCTGACAGTTCACTTATGATTTCAGTTTTGGCTTTAATTATTGCATTATACTCATAATATTATACCTGGGTCGAAACCGACCCTAACAACACAAAGGTCATAATTTCAAATAGGGCATTTTATAATTTAGTGAAAATATTTTTTTTTGTTTTATTTTGTAGAAATAGAGGTTCCTGACAAAGTCAAAAAGCCTTGATACAATAAACAAATGTATGTGATTTTTTTATGCATTTGAAATTTAAAATGGGTCGGTGCCGACCCTAACACAAGAGGAGGGTTAAGTGAAATTTTGTTGATGTTCCCGCCCCCTTACACTAGGCTTTGATCTTTCTTTACAGTTTTTAATTCTTTTTTTTTTTAAAAACAATTTTAATCTTCTCAGGCAAACACTAATATATGCTGTTGACCATAAAGATGTGGAGTTGTTGTCTTTGTGGAGGAATGTTCTTTATGCTTTAGATCATTTTTATTTTTAACAGCTGATGAAAAAGTGCATTGTTTCAAAGCTGCATCTAAAGGCTGCAGCACAGTTGGCCTTAAGGATGCCGTTTGTCCACAGAATAACTGTTCGTTAAAGAGTGTTGTTGATGGGTTTGTAGCTCAAAGTTCTTTGTTTCTTATGCACGGGAGAGAACTGGACAAATGCCGTTCCTTCGCTTGACCCCAGTTGCTCTCGTCCGCTCCCCCGTAACACACTGCTCTTTTATTGAGGTCACATGAATATAAATAGGTTCATTAACATATCACGTCTACATACAAACAAAGAGTACCGTGTGTGTGTGTGTGTACTTGCAAAAAATAGCGTGCAGTGGAGACTGAAGACCAACTGCTGTTGACTTGGCCTGATATATTTTTGTACCTTGTCTGTGGAGTCAGTTTCTGCTGGAGGCGCACATCCAATTCACCAAGGATTGGGTACAAGATTTGGCTATTTTCAAGCCTCCACGTCGCGAATACGTCATCATCCAAACAAAGGTAGCTTGAAGTACTGCGAGTAAAATGCGTTTGATTTCCCTCTGAACATTCAGATTAGTGCAAGCATAAATTCATTCATGAGGGGGAAATTACAGTGAGAACATGTGGACGCTCTGTTAGTGTTACGGTTTGGAGGAGGACTCAAGCGCAGGACTGTGGTTCTGATGCTCACAAGAAGGATTTATTTACAATTCACCAGGTGAATAATACAAGAAGGTGCGGGGGGTGCTATATACAGCTGAGTGAGGGAATCAGCATGCAGCTGATCCGACAGTTAGATGGATAACTGTCGGAAATTTAAAACTGCTGGCTAAGGGTAAACGTAAATACAGTAAGATCATAATTCACGTCGGCAGTAATGACACCCGGTTACGCCAATCGGAGGTCACTAAAATCAATATTGAATCGGTGTGTAACTTTGCAAAAACAATGTCGGACTCTGTAGTTTTCTCTGGTCCCCTCCCCAATCAGACCAGGAGTGACATGTTTAGCCGCATGTTCTCCTTAAATTGCTGGCTGTCTGAGTGGTGTCCCAGAAACGATGTGGGCTTCATAGATAATTGGCAAACCTTCTGGAGGAAACCTGGTCTTGTTAGGAGAGACGGCATCCATCCCACTTTGGATGGAGCAGCTCTCATTTCTAGAAATATGGACAAATTCATTAAACCCCCCAAAATATGACTATCCAGAGTTGGGACCAGGAAGCAGAGTTGCAGTCTTACACGCCTCTCTGCAGCTTCTCTCCTCCTGCTACCCCCCCAAAAACCCATCTCCATTGAGACTGTGTCAGCTCCCAAAAAGACAAAAAACAAACTAAAAACCAGCAATAAACAACTTAAACATAAAAAATCACAAAGAAAGAACAATACAGTATCCACATCTGAACCAAAGAGTAAAACAGTGAAATGTGGATTATTAAATATTAGGTCTCTCTCCTCCAAGTCTCTGTTAGTACATGACTTAATAATTGATCAACAAATCGATTTACTCTGCCTTACAGAAACCTGGTTGCAGCAGGATGAGTATGTTAGTTTAAATGAATCAACACCCCCGAGTCATTCTAACTACCAGAAATCCCGAAGCACAGGCCGAGGGGGCGGTGTGGCAGCAATTTTTCACACCAGCCTATTAATTAACGAAAGACCAAGACAGACTTTTAATTCATTTGAAAGCCTGATGCTTAGCCTCGTCCACCCCAGCTGTAAAACTCAGAAACCAGTCTTACTTGTTATCGTCTATCGTCCACCTGGGCCTTACACAGAGTTTCTCTCTGATTTCTCAGACTTTTTATCTGATTTAGTGCTCAGCTCAGATAAAATAATTATTGTGGGTGATTTTAACATCCATGTAGATGCTAAAAATGACAGCCTCAACATCGCATTTAATCTGTTATTAGACTCAATTGGCTTCTCTCAAAATGTAAAAGAACCCACCCACCACTTTAATCACACTCTAGATCTTGTTTTAACATATGGCATAGAAACTGAACATTTAACAGTGTTTCCTGAAAACCCTCTGCTGTCTGATCATTTCCTGATAACATTTACATTTACAATAATTGATTACACAGCAGTGGAGAGTAGACTTTATCAAAGTAGATGTCTTTCTGAAAGTGCTGTAACTAAGTTTAAGAATATAATCCACCCACTGTTATCATCTTCAATGCCCTGTACCAACATAGAGCAGAGCAGCTATCTGAACGCTACTCCAACAGAGGTCGATTATCTTGTTAATAATTTTACCTCCTCACTACGTACGACTCTGGATACTGTAGCTCCTGTGAAAACTAAGGCCTCAAATCCAAAGTCCCTGACTCCGTGGTATAATTCTCAAACACGTAGCCTAAAGCAGATAACTCGTAAGCTGGAGAGGAAATGGCGTGTCACAAATTTAGAGGATCATCATTTAGCCTGGAGAAATAGTTTGCTGCTTTATAAGAAAGCCCTCCGCAAAGCCAGAACATCTTACTATTCGTCACTGATTGAAGAAAATAAGAACAACCCCAGGTTTCTCTTCAGCACTGTAGCCAGGCTGACAAAAAGTCAGAGCTCTACTGAGCCAACCATCCCTTTAACGTTAACTAGTAATGACTTCATGAACTTCTTCACAAATAAAATTTTTATCATTAGAGAAAAAATTACCAATAATCATCCCACAGATGTAATATTATCTACAGCTACTCTTAGTACCATCAATGTTAAGTTAGACTCTTTTTCTCCAATTGATCTTTCTGAGTTAACTTCAATAATTAATTCCTCCAAACCATCAACGTGTCTTTTAGACCCCATTCCTACAAAACTGCTCAAAGAAGTCCTGCCATTAATTAATTCTTCGATCTTAAATATGATCAACCTATCTCTAATAATCGGCTATGTACCACAGGCCTTCAAGGTGGCTGTAGTTAAACCTTTACTTAAAAAGCCATCTCTAGACCCAGCTGTCTTAGCTAATTATAGGCCAATCTCCAACCTTCCTTTCATATCAAAAATCCTTGAAAGAGTAGTTGTCAAACAGCTAACTGATCATCTGCAGAGGAATGGCTTATTTGAAGCGTTTCAGTCAGGTTTCAGAGCTCATCACAGCACAGAAACAGCTTTAGTGAAGGTTACAAATGATCTTCTTATGGCCTCTGACAGTGGACTCATCTCTGTGCTTGTCCTGCTAGACCTCAGTGCTGCGTTCGATACTGTTGACCATAATATCCTATTAGAGCGATTAGAACATGCTGTAGGTATTACAGGTACTGCGCTGCAGTGGTTTGTATCATATCTATCTAATAGACTCCAGTTTGTACATGTAAATGGAGAGTCCTCTTCAGACACTAAGGTCAATTATGGTGTTCCACAGGGTTCAGTGCTAGGACCAATTCTATTTACATTATACATGCTTCCCTTAGGCAACATCATTAGAAGACATAGCATAAATTTTCACTGCTATGCAGATGACACGCAGCTCTATCTATCCATGAAGCCAGGTAACACACACCAATTAGTTAAACTGCAGGAATGTCTTAAAGACATAAAGACCTGGATGGCCGCTAACTTTCTGCTTCTTAATTCAGATAAAACTGAGGTTATTGTACTCGGCCCTGAAAATCTTAGAAATATGGTATCTAAGCAGATTCTTACTCTGGATGGCATTACCTTGGCCTCCAGTAACACTGTGAGAAACCTTGGAGTCATTTTTGACCAGGACATGTCCTTCAATGCACATATTAAACAAATATGTAAGACTGCTTTCTTCCATTTGCGCAACATCTCTAAAATTAGAAATATCCTGTCTCAGAGTGATGCTGAAAAACTAGTTCATGCATTTATTACTTCCAGGCTGGACTACTGTAATTCACTATTATCAGGAAGTCCTAAAAACTCGCTGAGAAGCCTTCAGCTAATCCAAAATGCTGCAGCAAGAGTACTGACAGGGACTAGAAAGAGAGAGCATATTTCTCCTGTTTTGGCTTCCCTTCATTGGCTTCCTGTTAAATCCAGAATTGAATTCAAAATCCTGCTCCTCACATACAAGGTCTTAAATAATCAGGCCCCATCTTATCTTAATGACCTTGTAGTACCATATCACCCTATTAGAGCACTTCGCTCTTGCACTGCAGGCCTACTTGTTGTTCCTAGAGTATTTAAAAGTAGAATGGGAGGCAGAGCCTTCAGTTTTCAGGCCCCTCTTCTGTGGAACCAACTTCCAGTTTGGATTCGGGAGACAGACACTATCTCTACTTTCAAGATTAGGCTTAAAACTTTCCTTTTTGCTAAAGCATATAGTTAGGGCTGGACCAGGTGACCCTGAATCCTCCCTTAGTTATGCTGCAATAGACGTAGGCTGCCGGGGATTCCCATGATGCATTGAGTTTTTCCCTTCCAGTCACCTTTCTCACTCACTATGTGCTAATAGACCTCTCTGCATCGAATCATATCTGTTATTAATCTCTGTCTCTCTTCCACAGCATGTCTTTCATCCTGTTTTCCTTCTTTCACCCCAACCGGTCGCAGCAGATGGCCGCCCCTCCCTGAGCCTGGTTCTGCCGGAGGTTTCTTCCTGTTAAAAGGGAGTTTTTCCTTCCCTTCCTCCTTCCTTCCTCTGTATTTATTATTGTGCTATCTACTGTACAATATAAAGCGCCTTGAGGCGACTTTTGTTGTGATTTGGCGCTATATAAATAAAATTGAATTGAATTGAATTGAATAACATAGTGAGTTCAGTGCACCGATTGTCCTGAAGGATTAAAGAAATTGCACTAATTATGTCATATTCATTATAAATAATCCTAATTACACATCTTGCTTCATTGTTTGTGTGTAAAATATTTTAGTTTTATACTGTG
The DNA here is from genome assembly GCF_001858045.2 of Oreochromis niloticus. Lineage (NCBI taxonomy): Eukaryota > Metazoa > Chordata > Actinopteri > Cichliformes > Cichlidae > Oreochromis > Oreochromis niloticus. The sequence goes on from NW_020328490.1 coordinate 133,858, forward strand.
AGATATGCCACGTTATACCCCTAATTGAAGATTGTGAAATTATTATGTAGTTTTAGTTTGCCTCCTGACTTGGAAGAATGTGGATGAATGATATTGTTTTATGATGCATGATACTGCTGTGTTATAAGAAATACAGTTTTCAGAGGATCATGGCCTTATTTGTCGGATTAGAGAAGAACAGAACATACTGCACAGGAAGCCAAGGTCATAACTTAGAGAGAAAGAATGTGGATGTTTAGGTTTTATGACTATGACTTCTGAAGCTATAAGAATGTGAGAAATGGTCAGACACATTGAGATCTTCTGTGACCCTCTCTTCCGGATGTATTGCGCAAAAGTGTTGTATGGAATAATGAGAATAGTATGGAATAAAATGATTGTTGATTGAGCATTTATATACCGAGTGTTGTTAACTGAGGATTTAACAATACATTGATCAATGGCCTGCAGAATCTCCTTATCATATTAAGTGATTCGTAATTGTCACTTCAAGTCAAACTTTATGCTTTCTCCATCTTGAAGTGATTGCATCCTCGCATTACATACTTTAGGTTCATTTTCTGCTGGCAGATTAACAAACAAACAAAAAGAACAGGCAGATTTAGAATATAACATGCAGCGTTCTACAGATGGACACATAAAAACACTTTATTTGTTACATTTATGATGAATGGATTTGAAAGTAGATTAAACACATTAAAGTTCTTGTCTTTAAATGAACTTTGTCTGTGTGTGTTTCAGGTACTACACTCTCAAAGACTGAATGAACCAGCATTGCCTCACAGGCAAGGTTGAAGCCGCCCACTGCAGCTGTATGGCCGGAGTCGCGGAGACCTGCACCCATGTCGCTGCTCTTTTGTTTAAAGTAGCAGCAACAGTGTTGATCTTTGGCACAAGGAATGTTACAGATGAACCTGCATACTGGGTTTGCAGGCATATGGCCTTTTTATCCATGCAAGTCCTCCAACAATGTAGTTTATATTTTAAAAAAAGTGTGCAGAAATCTGAAATGGCACAAACACTGATAGATCAAAAGTACAGTATTTACTTATTTATTATTTATTTATTATTATAGTATTTATTTAGTATACAGTATTTGTCCATCTAAAGAAAAATAACATTAATATGGTCTGTTGTCATCATTCATGTATCACCTGTTACGGGTCCGAAATTGAGGACGAGAGTAAAACAATGATGGTCCAGAAGAGGTCGATCAAACAATTGATTTTAATGAATACACGCAGCGTGGGGAGATGTAAACTGGAAACCATCAGTCGTAAATCCCCACCCAAAAATACACTTCAGATTGCTTTTATAACATCAGGGTATTATGATGCCCCCTCATGCGTTTACAAGCACATAATTTGCATCTTAAGAACATTATTTGCCTCTTTTACAGACAATGATCAATTTTAAGAGATAAATGCAGACACAGAAGTTCCCCTTTCTGGCATCCTCTTTCAAATATGGTGATGATCTCAGGCCTTTGAGGTCCCCATGGACTTGTCCTCCTCTTTGCGTCACCTGTTGCTAGGCAGACTCAAATGCAATAAGAAGCTGAATACATTCAGGCCTTCACTCAAGCCTGCTTCTTGATTATACAGGGAGTGCAGAATTATTAGGCAAGTTGTATTTTTGAGGAATAATCTTATTATTGAACAACAACCATGTTCTCAATGAACCCAAAAAACTCATTAATATCAAAGCTGAATGTTTTTGGAAGTAGTTTTTAGTTTGTTTTTAGTTTTAGCTATTTTAGGGGGATATCTGTGTGTGCAGGTGACTATTACTGTGCATAATTATTAGGCAACTTAAAAAAAAAACAAATATATATCCATTTCAATTATTTATTTTTACCAGTGAAACCAATATAACATCTCCACATTCACAAATATACATTTCTGACATTCTAAAACAAAACAAAAACAAATCAGCGACCAATATAGCCACCTTTCTTTGCAAGGACACTCAAAAGCCTGCCATCCATGGATTCTGTCAGTGTTTTGATCTGTTCACCATCAACATTGCGTGCAGCAGCAACCACAGCCTCCCAGACACTGTTCAGAGAGGTGTACTGTTTTCCCTCCTTGTAAATCTCACATTTGATGATGGACCACAGGTTCTCAATGGGGTTCAGATCAGGTGAACAAGGAGGCCATGTCATTAGTTTTTCTTCTTTTATACCCTTTCTTGCCAGCCACGCTGTGGAGTACTTGGACGCGTGTGATGGAGCATTGTCCTGCATGAAAATCATGTTTTTCTTGAAGGATGCAGACTTCTTCCTGTACCACTGCTTGAAGAAGGTGTCTTCCAGAAACTGGCAGTAGGACTGGGAGTTGAGCTTGACTCCATCCTCAACCCGAAAAGGCCCCACAAGCTCATCTTTGATGATACCAGCCCAAACCAGTACTCCACCTCCACCTTGCTGGCGTCTGAGTCGGACTGGAGCTCTCTGCCCTTTACCAATCCAGCCACGGGCCCATCCATCTGGCCCATCAAGACTCACTCTCATTTCATCAGTCCATAAAATCTTAGAAAAATCGGTCTTGAGATATTTCTTGGCCCAGTCTTGACGTTTCAGCTTGTGTGTCTTGTTCAGTGGTGGTCGTCTTTCAGCCTTTCTTACCTTGGCCATGTCTCTGAGTATTGCACACCTTGTGCTTTTGGGCACTCCAGTGATGTTGCAGCTCTGAAATATGGCCAAACTGGTGGCAAGTGGCATCTTGGCAGCTGCACGCTTGACTTTTCTCAGTTCATGGGCAGTTATTTTGCGCCTTGGTTTTTCCACACGCTTCTTGCGACCCTGTTGACTATTTTGAATGAAACGCTTGATTGTTCGATGATCACGCTTCAGAAGCTTTGCAATTTTAAGACTGCTGCATCCCTCTGCAAGATATCTCACTATTTTTGACTTTTCTGAGCCTGTCAAGTCCTTCTTTTGACCCATTTTGCCAAAGGAAAGGAGGTTGCCTAATAATTATGCACACCTGATATAGGGTGTTGATGTCATTAGACCACACCCCTTCTCATTACAGAGATGCACATCACCTAATATGCTTAATTGGTAGTGGGCTTTCAAGCCTATACAGCTTGGAGTAAGACAACATGCATGAAGAGGATGATGTGGACAAAATACTCATTTGCCTAATAATTCTGCACTCCCTGTATGTATTATTACAAATGCTTGTTATGTGGTTTAATGCAATGTTAATTAATACAATGATAATGCCAATAATAAGTATAAGTAGCAGTAAAATATTCCTTATTCCACACTCCCTCTTTTGACCCTGTTCACAAACAGGGTCACCACACTCCGTTGAGTCACTCTTCAACCCACTCTGTCACCTCTGGAACCATTCCCAGGTCCACTGCCTTCGCTCTGACCCTCTCTAGCCGTCCCCTGACTCAACAAATAAGACGATAACCTCATGTCATCTAGGTGGTCCAGTAACAAAACGCCAGCTCCCACTTGAAAACACTTCATGCTTAAGTGGTCTCTGCTCCTTTCCTGGGTCCCTCTCTAGTGGAAATCTAGTGGAATGGACCCTCGTCATCAATCACTACGTAAACTGAATTGGCGCAGGGTTAGGGTAACCCTTAACATTATATAGCGCCAAATCACAACAAAAGCCGCCTCAACACTCCAGATACGTTTCTGACAGGAGACCCTGAACAGCCTGACTGAAGCCTGTGCGCAGCAGAGGGAGGAAGATTCCTGTGATGGCTGTGATATGTTAAGAACATAATAACATATAATTTAGGCTTTTTTCTTTAGTCTGGTTTTACCTTTCAAAGTAATGGCCCTTTGAAATTGCAGATATTTGACTTAATCTTCTAACGATTCAAAATGCTCAAAAATGGAAAGTTCTTTTTCCACAGGGTAATTTCACTTTAGATCAACAGTATATAACCCCATACTGATACCATATCAATATCAAGTTATTCTGATGTTGCCTTCCAAAATAAAGGCCTTTTCAAATTGTCCATAATTGACCTAACTTTCTGTGATTTCAAAATGCTCTAAAATGGAAAATTCCTGTTTCGACAGGGTAATTTTAAAAAAAATGTCCACAAACTGTGCTGGTCTGTGTGTGATTAATATGACCCAAATTGCCACAATGAGTATTGAAATGAAATTAAACCAGAAAAAGTTGCATTTCCTCTGTCACTTAGCTAAATTAGTTCTTGTCTCAATAAGAGATGTGGTGAGAGGAAAAACATGCAGTGTGCCTTGGCTGCAGCAGCTGGACCCACCACAACAACCTGAAAATGTCAACGGTGCAGCAGGAAAGGGATCTCATGCAGCGGAGACGGAGGGCCCTAAACCCTAGGCTGGTTTCACTACATGGGGGAAATTCCCAGATAGCTTCAGCTGACAGAGCTGTGACGACACGCCCACCAAGCCCGGATGAAAAGTGAGGCCGAGCAACAGAATGCTGACCTTGATAACTCTGCATTAACAGTGCAGGGCAGTGACGGACCAACACAGAGCAGAGAAAAGGGCGTGCTAGAGACAGAAGGAGCAACTGAGGTGAAAAGGCACCTCAGAACAGACAAACACAGAAGAAGATGCAGGTTTCACCTGCGGCGAGCATGGACACTGGAGAAAGGACTGCACCAACTGGGGTCAGAACCAGGACGGACTGAACTTTGAACAGCAGCAGCAACGGTCACAAACAGACTGAACCCAAGGGCACGCTTCAGGCCCAAAACACCAGAACAGGAAAGTGAACACACACATAGGCTGTGTCCCAATTCAGGGTATGCACGCTTGAAGTATGCATTTCAAGTGCGAGTACGTCACCGCCACGCGACGACGGCTGTCCCAATTCAAAGTGTACTTCAAATGCATACTCCAAATGCGCCGTCGATTTCCCCAAATATCAAGCGTGGTGCGGTGCACGCTTCGTGGTCCCATATATCCCACAATCCATAGCGCGGCGGTGGTGTGGATAATTTTGCCGCAAAATACGGCAGAAGGGAGCGGCCGAAGAGTGAAATGTCAGAAGTAAGTACTGAATATGATGTCACTTATTTATGTGCGAATGTTTAAGAACATTAAAACATTACTGTTGGCCACATGTCGGCAAAGTTATGTGACATTAGCGATGTTTGTACTAACTTGGTTTTAAAGCCTTTACTTCTAAATATGTATATAGTCGACCTTAATCTTACAGAGAATGTGATGATTTTATGGATAATTAAAGTCAGTCATATATCCACAAACACAACAAGCTGAAAGTCAGTGATGCTGCTCGGTTTGCAGTCCTGAATATGACGGCACAAGCAGGATTCACTGCACTGTTAATGTTAGCTATGTTATATTGCTGCCTCTGTTCGGTGGTGTCGAGCCAAACGGACTTTAACGTGTGTTTGAACGAGCTGACGGTTCACTCGTTAAGCTGAAAGAAAGATGCTTTAATCACAGGAGTCACACATGTGTCCACTGGACCATCTGGGAACTCTTCTTGTTTAGCACTCGTAATAACACAAACACTAAATCCTCCTTCTCTTGTGCTGTTTTGTAGCAGTGTGTACACCTGAGACTGTCACCTGTCTGTCTGTCCTGCACTCTCTCTCTGTTTCTTTCTCTCTGATTGTGGAATAAAAGTATGAACATGTATTTATAAGTTACACTTGTGTTTGAATCCTGCAGCTTATCACACATTTGATTTCCATGTGTGACAACTGCAAGTGTCCAGAGTGAGGACAGACTGAGGGACCCACTGCTGCACATCATCTGTGAGGCTTTGCACCCCTGATGATCCACCAGGACAAACTCAGCAGTGTGTGAGGAAGAGGAGGAGGAAGAGCCAGCAGCAGCTGACAGATGGAGAGAATAGACAGACTGTTCCCTGTTTGTGAAGGACTGCTAGGAAAGTTTAACATAACTAATTGTCTGTCCTGAATCAGTCTTATTAGGTAATGTTCAAATAATGTTATCATCCCAGTGTTTTCAGTGTGGGAGAAAGTACTCAGGGCCTTCAAGTTACACACTATGAAAGGCAGCAACAAGTTTAATATTCAGAAACCTAAAGTATGTATCAGCAGCAGAATGGAGCTAAAAATAAATGTTTGTTTCAGTTCTATGAAGCTTTGAGTATTTTGGATTAGTAGCACTGCTGTGTTTGTTGCATCATATTGCTGTAATTGTTTATATGCTTTATATATTCTGAGGTAAGTTGATCTATAGTGTTACATCATATTCTATAAGGATGTTATGTGTTTGTAGACTTTCTGCCCAGTTTGACCCATTTAGCAGAAGTCAGCCTGTTTAAGGCTCTGATATCTATTCTGTATGACTTAAAGCAGTTATGACATGGTCTGATTTTCTCACCCAATAAAGGAATATTTCATATATCAGTCTGATCTTCATTCTATCAGAAACAGTTATCACAGCTCGTACATTTTCCTTTTTACACATATTGCATCATATTCTATAAGTAAGCATATATGTATATATATGTAAGCATTGAGCCAAATGTAATGATGCCAACATATTAAACGAACAATATTTGTCTCTTATATATGATACATCTATACACTGTCAAAGATATTTGTCTTTGAGTGAAGATTTAAGGTGATTTGAAATATAAATAACTGGAACTTGAATCTTTGACCCAGAGTTCAAGCTCACTGCTGTTATTCATATACATATATATATATATATATATATATATATATAACACCCATCTCGCCCTACGGGTGGTTTATCCTTCAAGCTCGGGTCCTCTACCAGAGGCCTGGGAGCTTGAGGGTCCTGCGCAGTATCTTAGCTGTTCCCAGGACTGCGCTCTTCTGGACAGAGATGTCCGATGTTGTTCCCAGGATCTGCTGGAGCCACTCGCCTAGCTTGGGAGTCACCGCACCTAGTGCTCCGATTACCACGGGACCACCGTTACCTTCACCCTCCACATCCTCTCGAGCTCTTCTCTGAGCCCTTGGTATTTCTCCAGCTTCTCGTGTTCCTTCTTCCTGATATTGCTGTCATTTGGAACCGCTACATCATGGCTATTCAACTAAGAAGTTAGTTGGGCCAGATTTTCAAACCGAGGAATTTATCTGGACCAGATATTTTTTTGCAGCCAGTAAGCAGCAGATCATGATCAATTTCAAACCCACACAAGTGTATTGAAAAACAAGTAATTTTTATTCATTTTCCCCTGTAAATCTGGTGACCTCTCACAAATGTACACCAAAAGGTCCATTTTTTAAAAAAAGGGAGCTATAACTAAACTATTTTTTTGCACATTTGAAATAATAATTAAAAAAAACATTTTGATAATTCCCTTTCCAATTAAAATAAATATTTTGCTGACCACTCACTTTTCCTGCCATGGATGGAGCCCCATCCGTCACAAGTATACAGACGAGCTTCATATCCAGACCATTTTCCTCAAAAGAGCTGAAATCTTCTCAAACATTATTTCGCCAGCTGTGTGGCCCTCTAACGGTAGTAAGCCGAGCAATTTTGCATCCAAAAAACGGACATATATGCCCAACTGTGCATTATCAGTTCTGTCTGTGAACCCATCTCCTGCTATAGACATTACATCAGTTTTCTTCAGTCTATTTCTGAACCCTCTTCCTCTGCAGACTCCTCCCCAGTGTTTCTGTACTCAAACAGACGAGGGTCAGCTTTGATGGGGATGAGGCCTAATCTGTGGGCCAGGACTTCATCTTGGATTTCAAACTTGTCTGACACCAGAACTTCAACTCTACGAATATTTGAACTGTCTGACAGGGGTACGTTTTTAATAGCATATGTCACACTTTCATTTTTTCGTCACTTATCACCGCATCCACCACGGCCAGCATGCAGTATTGCACTGTTTCAGAATCTGTGAAAGACCTTTTCTTCTTTTCCAAGAAGCAAACACAAAGGGAAGCTGCTGCAGCTCTCTCTTGGGCTGTACAGGACCCTCACCATGGTAGTACAGCTCCGGTTGTAAGATTACTCGCAATTAAACTGTACTTTTGCAGCCCTCTCCTGAGATTGCTCTGGAAAGTTTGTGTAGTAAGTCTGGTGTTTGTCATTGTGGTGCCTTCGTAAGTACCGCAACACACTCACTGCAAATTAAACACATAGGTTTGGCATTTGGATTTGGCGGTAAAATGAATAAGTATTTGTCAGGCCAGGCAGGGTTAAACCGACGGTTTTCATTGTTGGAGTTGTGGACTGAGAAAGACATGCTGTTGTCGCATCAGATATTACGATGATAGTTTAATATGTTTACATCACGGTGCATTGTGGGTTAAATATTGCTAGGCTACTAGGAGTGTTGCATTCACAGTCTACACTACGCTGTAGAAATTTACTTTTTTTCTATTTTTTAAAATTAATTAATTAATTTTTTGCGTTTTCTCTGTGTTTCTGCCAGGACTACAGGCAGGGCCACTCGCAGGTTGCTTCTGGGCCGCCATTTGAATAGGCTTGCGCTACATTGATCACTACGGCCGTCTTCTTCTGTTTGTCTACCACCACTATGTCCGGTTGGTTAGCCACCACCATTTTGTCCGTCTGTATCTGGAAGTCCCACAGGATCTTAGCTCGGTCATTCTCCATCACCCTTGGGGGCGTCTCCCATTTTGACCTCGGGACTTCCAGCCCATACTCGGCACAGATGTTCCTGTACACTATGCCGGCCACTTGGTTATGACGTTCCATGTATGCCCTGCCTGCCAGCATCTTGCACCCTGCTGTTATGTGCTGGATTGTCTCAGGGGCATATATATATATATATATATATAGTCTGATATATAATTATATATCATAATAGTCTGACAATACATATGATATTGGCCATATTATATTTACATTACCACAGTGAGATGATTTTAGTCTCATGAACAACATTAACTAATTGTTATTTACTAACTGATCTTGAAATGACTGTTTGGTACAGAAATGAAGCCCAACTATCATGTTTTACAGTCCTGTGGTCTCAGCCTCAGATATTCAACTAATCAAAGTGATGTCATGACAAAAATGAATGACCAACAAAACATTTTTACTCCTTCATTTCTCTCACACTAAGCTGTATGAAACGTTTCTCGCAGTTAGTATCATGGTTGCTAGGCAACCTGAACAGCGCGACGAAGGCTAGACCGTCCCATTTCACAAGCCTCTCACTTCCGCACTTCTCGTACTTATAGTACGCACTGTATGTAGTACACGTAGTGCGCGTACTTCAAGCGTGCAGACCCTGAATTGGGACACAGCCAGTGAGTGCAGAAAATTTCAGACACGGTGGGAGAGTGAATATTCTTCAAAGAATTAAAGGGGAAGTGTGTCTGTTTGATCTGCACTGAAACTGTGGCAGTTATGAAAGAGTATAATGTACGACGTCATTATGAAACCAAACATCAGGCCTATGCATCCTACACTGGTGCTGAACGAGAGCAGAAATTAAAGCAAAGGGTAGCTCTCCTGCAGGGTCAGCAACAGTATTTTTTTCGTGCTCAAATTGTCCAGGAAAAGGCTCCAATAGCAGCTATGAGGTCGCTCAACTCATCGCAAGACATGGCAAGCCTTTTTTAGATAGAGACCTCATAAAACACGGCCTCGTTAAAGTCACTGAAATAATGTGCCCGGAAAAAGTGCAGGACTTCAACAACGTCAGCATGTCCAGAAATACAGTTGTGCGACGCATTGAAGACTCGTCAGCCAACATTAAACTGCAACTGTCTGATAAAGCTGTGCTTTTGATTTTTACTCCATCACATGCGATGAGAGCACCGATGCCGCAGACACCGCACAGCTGCTAATTTTTTTTTGCGGGGAGTGGACGAGAGCACGAGCGCTTTAAAAATATATTCCACAGTACCCGTGTGTTAATAAGCATGCATGTGCAGGTACACATGCTTCACATATCAATAATGCGCATCAATTCTGTCACTACCCTGCTTTTGCGCACCACTTTCTTATATGCGTTTTTCTTGTTAACACACAGAGTACACACCGCTGTGCACAGTGCACGCACACGCAAAGTCAGCTGATCTCATCTGATGCAGATCTGCTCCTTGATCAAGTGACATTTGTCCGGATTTTCGGTACGAGTGGCGAAAAACACCGCAGCTGGTTGACTCGATGCCCAGTGCAGCTGATACTCACCAGAATAATTTACTAAAAATATTTGCACTCCTGGTATTCAGTCCAGTTCAGTCTGTTAATGTTGATAACGGTTTCAAACGAACGTTAATAGGTTAATAGGTTCCTTAATGTTCTATGTCGTCTATCTGTGACACCAAATATACCCATAGCTGCATTGGGTTGAAGCTCAACATTCAATGCTTCGGACAATGTTTTGAAAACGTGTAGGCTTTTAAAGTTGGACGTGACCAAAAGATATGTGTTAAATCTGCAGAGGGATTTCTACATCTCATAGCTTGCATCTATGTTTGGAAATATTTTGGCCAGTCTTGCCTTGGAGTAGTGAATGCGGTGTAGAATCTTGAACTGTATGATGTTTAATTTCTTAAAAGAGCGCTCTCCCAAATCTCCTCCTCTAAGTCCACCCCCAGCTCATTCTCCCAGTCCGCTTTAATCTTTGGCCTTGTTATTCTTAAAAGAGGCTATACAATTACTAATTTTTGAGATAAGGCCTTTAGGCTTAAATGTCAGGTTCAACAGATCATCTACAGCAGTAAATGGAGTTATATTTGGAAAGTCAGGGTTATGATGCTGAAGGAAGTGGCGAACTTGAAAGTATCTCAAAAAGCTGGACCGAGGGAGGTCAAATTTGTGTGACAAATCCTGAAAACTTGCAAAGACGCCATCTATGTACATGTCAGAAAAGTTATGGAGGCCTCGTCTCTGCCAAAGAGCAAATTCAGAGTCTAATCTGGCGGGAAGGAAAAGGTGATTATTGTGTATAAGTGTAAGTATTACAGGTTTACTACAAGCATGGAGTCGTATTACAGGTGTATTAAACACGTGGATGTGTATTAAAGGTTTACCACACGCGTGGAGTTGTATTACAGGTGTGTTAGACGCGTGGAGGTGTATTAGAGGTGTTATTACACGTGTGGATGTATATTACAACAGTATTACACGCGTGGAGTTGTATTACACCTGTGTTACACGCGTGGATGTGTATTACAGGTTTACTACACGCATGGAGTTGTATTACAGGTGTATTACACGCGTGGAGTTGTATTACAGGTGTATTACACGCGTGGAGTTGTATTACAGGTGTATTAAACGCGTGGAGGTGTATTACAGCTGTATTACACTCGTGGATGAGTATTACAGGTGTATTACACGCGTGGAGTTGTATTACAGCTGTAACACACGCGTGGATGTGTATTACAGGTTTACTACACGCATGGATGTTTATTACAAGTATATTACACGCGCGGATGTGCATTACAGGTGTATTACACGTGTCGATGTTTATTATAGGTGTATTACACGCGTGGAGATGTATTACAGCTGTATTACACGCGTGGAGTTGTATTACACCTTATTACACGCGTGGATGTGTATTACAAGTTTACTACACGCGTGGAGGTGAATTACAGGTGTATTACACGTGTGGATGTGTATTACAGGTGTATTACAGGTGTATTACACTCGTGGATGAGTATTACAGGTTTACTACACGCGTGGATGTGTATTACAAGTTTACTACACGCGTGGAGGTGAATTACAGGTGTATTACACGTGTGGATGTGTATTACAGGTGTATTACAGGTGTATTACACTCGTGGATGAGTATTACAGGTTTACTACACGCGTGGATGTGTATTACAGGTTTCCTTTCAAAAAGTGTTGTGTTAAAAAGATTTATCAGCTTCAATTTAAAGAAGTCCAAACAAGTACTGTTTTGTAAAAATTGGTTTACATTTGGAAGTTTTTCCTTTGTGAGTTGTTGATGTATTTAAAATGGAAACTTATTAATTTAAAATGTGTATTACTAAAAATACGGTTATCCAAAATACTGAATTTACCATCTTTAGCTTGTTACACAAAGTTTGGACACCCCGATCTATAACAATGACAATCAGAACATGGCTATCCAACACTTTGTTTTTACTCTGCATTTGTGTAAATACTATTCTAATAGATATTGTATGTTCATCTAGGAACAGCGTGATGTGAATATAAGACAGGCCCTCGTCCTTCGTGCACTTCCTGTGTACCTGCGTGAAGATGCCTCCACGTTATTCAGGACTTGTGATGTAAGTGTACTGGCCTCAGCATCAACCCCTTTGCCTAGCTGTTCAGTCGAACATATGACATCGCTTAGAACTCAAGGAGAACCAGGGTGTATATCAGGAAGGAGGTTCAAAACTGTCCTCATCTGACTTGTTTTCTCCCATATATCAACTATTGTTGAATAAGATTGCAAGAAGATTGTTACACATAAACCAGAAAACATGAAAATAGTTGAAAGATTATTAAACAAAAACAAATCCACAGATAAAAACTCTCTCCCTTTTAAAATTCAAGTGTTCTATTTTTTTGGAGGTGCCATGTTGTGGTCAGAGAAATGTCTGGTAAATAACAAAAACAAATATCTTGACATATATTTATTATTGAAACATTTATTTAAGCATATGTTTTGAAACCAAACCCAAATTGAGATTATTGTAATGCATCATGATGTATCAAATTAAATCATTGACATTATAATCCTAAAAGAAACATGCGACTTATGAAGATTCACACCTCTAATCAATAGCATGATTTGTGTCCTTGAGGGGCTGAACTCATTGTTGTATTATTTGTGTTTTGCAGTCAGCAGATGGTCCAGACCTCACTGTCACTCCTGTGGCTCTGCTGACAGTTGTCACGGATGACACTACTGATTCGGCCCTCTTCAGTCCCGAAATCATCTGCATTGTCGTTGAGGATGAAATACTTGTGAATGGTCCTACAAATCTGGCTGACTCATTTCTCCTGCTCTTTGGGTACATCTATGTACTACACCTACAATATCCAAAGAAACTTGAGCTTACATTCACATTTATCCAGAAGGTTGTGATGTGCCTTGAGGACAAACCACTGAAAGGGCGTCTACTGATGCTGAAGAATGATTTGTTCAATGAGTGAATCACTCAGAATGGACTACTTGTTGAGCTGAGTATTGAGGAAGCTTCTTTTTTTTTTCCTAATCATTTGGCTCTTCTACTTTAAATTTAAAGTGAATGACTGCTCATTTCGTGGACTATTCACGTTTAACGTTCTGTTGCCTAATACCTTAATGCACTGCCTTAATGTTTGTTACCTATGAAGTACAGCAGTGGAAACCAGTACATTTTTTAATGTATTTTTAAAATAAGTGAGCTGCAGCTGTCAAGGTACAGTAAGTGTTAAATGCCTCAATGTTCTAATAGCTGCAATTGCTGTTAATACTGAAAATGTTATTTAATTTTAGAATTGAGATGGAGACCCTTGGAGTCTTTTTCTTTGTTTTGTTTATGAAGCACTTTTTTTATGAGTGAGCTCTGTTATCTGTGCCTTTTTAAAAGCACATTGTGTTTAATTAAAAAAAGTTGTTAAATTGTTAGTGTTGTTACTTTCATGTTTTCTAACACTTTTAGCTGATTATAATTTACTGGGCAAACAGTTTAGAATTTTTCGTAAATGTATTTCCCACAGTATTTTAAAAATATTTATTAGATTTTAAGTGTTACTTCCCATATTATAAGTTAGAAAATATGAAAAAGTTTTAGTTTATTTCCCACATCCTATGAGTTGCAATATGTAAAATATTTTGAGTGTATTTTCCTCCTTAATTAAGTTGAAAAATATTAAACATTTTGAGTTTATTGCTCCCTAATTATAAGTTGAGGAATATCAACATTTATAAGTTAACATTGAGGTAATTTAAGGCAACTGCAACTGTAATTTTTATTTTAGTTAAACTTAAAACTTTTAAAAACATCACTAAAAAACTGTTGTGTAATCTGTTACACAACAATTTTTGAGTTCTGTGAGCTTATTAGGTTTTACAGTGTATTGTTTTTCCTTTTTTATAACAGCAATAGTATATCACAATACACTACTTTACTACTAATATACAATAGTATATTAGTTTATATTTTATTATGTATCCATCAAAGGCCGATGTGACCTGCAGTTTCACACCTTCCCAAGCTGGAGACATTTTCCTTGGCTGAACAATGACACAGCCTTAATATGCCTTATGCATCTCTCTTTTTTATTTGATATATTTTGTGTGAATTATCTGGTTTCACGCATTCTATTCATTCAGCTTGGTTGTCTTCCCAATTTTGTTTCATTGCTTTAATTTAAGTTAACCTTAATTTAACCTTTTGTTTATTCCACTTCATTCCTCTTTCCATGCTTTAAAATATTACAACTCTTGTGTATGCTTTGATTTCTTTTTAGCTTCCTTTTCAGTATTTATTTCTGCTTGGAGGGTTTCTTATAATTTAGTTAATGCATTTTCCCTCCCACGTGGGACATTTAGTTTTCTTTGGATTTCTCCATCTATATGCACTAATTTGTCCGGCGCCTGGACATTTCTTTTCTAGCCACTGCTCGTCAGCAGTGAGTTTTGTTGCTTTATTTCCCATTTTCTTATTTGTTTCATATGTTTATTTCTACTTATTTTATTTATTTCTTTATGTATTTAGCGCTTAGTAATACACACACACCTGCGGCGCTTTCACTGGCACGAGAACAGAGAGAGGTGGCTGACACGCCCTTCTACTTTCAAGCTATTCTTGAAAGCGGTGTCACCTTTACGTGATAAAACACGACCTTCCTCTCAGTTCACCAGTACTTCAGCGACCAACAGTAAACAAATCAGTGGAATAGTTCAGCCTCCTTATTGTGCTGTTCAGAGGGCCTTTCATTTGGTCATTCAGTGGGTCGTTCAGGGGCCTGAACATGACAGGAGGGTTAAAAATATGGGATCATCTTGTTTTTTTTCTCTTTTTTTCTAAGAACTGTATAGAAATTGCTTAATCACATGTCATTTCATGGTCTATTTTTTTCTGCCAACAGAGGGTTCACTCCAACAAATTCAGGATGTATACGGAATTAATGGACAGCCACAGAAAACGAAAGTCATCCTCTTCTACCGAGCCACCTATGAAGAACGCAAAACTTACAGACTCTTTCACAGGCTCTAGGCGAATAACACAAGCAACATTTGACAAGCTTCTGCTTACGTTTGTATGTGAGGCCAACCAACCATTTTCTATAGTTGAGACATCGTCCTTCAAGACTATGTTGGAAACCTTGCAACCTCAGTGTACAGTAATGACAAGGAAAACATTGTGCTCAAAAATACAAGACACTGTGAAGAACATGAAAAGCATAATCATCAAAAAACTGAGCACTGTGAACTATGTTGCTACCACAACAGACTGCTGGTCTGCCAGACAGCATAGCTACTTAGGAGTGACTTCTCACTGGATAGATGACATCTCTTTAGAAAGGTATTCTGCTGCACTGGCTTGTAGACCTCTTAAAGGTTCACACACATTTGATGTTCTTGCTGCTGCATTAGAGGAAATCCATTCAGAGTATCACATCAGAGAAAAAGTGACCCGGACGACAACAGACAGTGGTTCAAACTTCTTGAAGGCCTTTCGATTATATGGTGAGGACAAAGAGGAAGAAACAACCAATTGGCAGTGAGTTAGAGGTGGAGTATCAAGATGTGTTTGCCATTTTGGATGACAACACAGGTCTGGAGTACCAGCTTCCAAGGCACCAAAAGTGTGCATGTCATCTACTCAATCTTGACACGGTTTTGTAAACGGACTCAGGCGCAGACCAGGAGACCTTTGCAGAAACTGATAGTGCGTTTATTTACAGTGGTGTCACCGGGTGAATATATATACAAGGTGCTCGGGGAAGGGGTCCGGGGCTCCAGGGTGCGAGGGGAAGGGAAAGGGTCCAAAACCACACTCCGCTCTCTCAGCCAACAATCCCACTCCTTTTCCTCCAGTCGCTCCCCTCGCTCACTCGGGGGTACAGGGACGGGGGGGGATCTACGCGCACACACACACACAGAAAAATCTGATTAGCTCTAGCTCGCAGGGAAACTCACAGACTTAGGCAGATTGCTGAAGCACTAACACGGGTGGCTCAACGTTCCAGCGACAGGTGTGATGAAGAGCACAGGTGCGTGGGCCAGGGGCGGAGCCCGCAGTGAGCACCACCGCGGCAGGGGAAAGAGGGAGAGGGAGAGAGAGAGAGAGAACAAAAACAAAGACATGTTGCCTAACGCGGAATCAGCCGGTGAGGCACGGGGACCGTGACAGTACCCCCCCTCAACGGGAGCCTCCCGGCGACCCACCAGGCTTACCAGGGTGCAGGCGGTGGAACTCACGCAGCATGCGCCCGCCCAGGATGGCCGCACGCGGGACCCAAGAGCGTTCCTCCATGCCGTAGCCCTCCCAATCGACCAGGTACTGACAGCCGCGCCCCCGGTGGCGCGAATCCATAATGCGAGTGATGGAGTAAGCAGGTAGGCCATCCACGAGCCGAGCGGGAGGAGGGGGCCTGGAAGGAGGGCACAGAGGACTGGACCGGACAGGTTTGAGTTGAGAAACATGAAAAACATTGTGGATCTTCATATTACGGGGCAACTTGAGCCTCACAGAAACAGGGTTGACCAGGGCTGAAATCTCAAACGGACCGATGTAGGTAGGAGCGAGTTTCTTGGACTCTGTTCTGAGAGGAACAAAACGTGTTGAGAGCCATACCTTCTGTCCTACGGCATATTCGGGTGCAGGAGTCCGTTTGCGATCTGCAATGCGCTTGTTGCGGTCCTTGGTGCGCAGCAGGGCTGCCTGGGTGGCCCGCCACACCGGCCGACACCTGCGCAGATGAGTTTGGACCGAGGGCACGGAATGCTCACCTTCCACCGAGGGAAACAAGGGAGGTTGAAATCCCAGGGAGGCCTCAAAGGGGGATCGGCCGGTGGCAGAGGCCGTCAGGCTGTTGTGAGCATATTCTATCCACGGCAGTTCCTCACTCCAGATGGTTTGATTGGAGGAGGCGACACAGCGCAGGGCGGCCTCCAGCTCCTGGTTTGCCCGCTCTGACTGGCCATTGCTCTGTGGATGATAGCCTGAGGTGAGACTGACCTTGGCCCCCAAGGAGGTGCAGAACTCCTTCCAGACGCGGGAAGTGAATTGAGGCCCCTGATCTGACACAATGTCCTCTGGGATCCCATGCAGACGAAAAACGTGTTGGGTGAGCAACTGCGCAGTCTCCAGGGCCGTGGGAAGCTTGGGCAGGGCCACGAAGTGGGCAGCTTTGGAGACACGGTCAATTATGGTTAGGATTACAGTGTTACCTGCTGAGGGAGGCAGCCCTGTCACGAAATCGAGTGCGATGTGGGACCACGGCCTGGAGGGTGTAGGAAGAGGGTGGAGTTGTCCTGCAGGTGACTGGTTTGTAGACTTGTTCCTGGCGCAGACGGGACAGGCAGAGACATATTCTCGAGTGTCTCGGGTCAAAGAGGGCCACCAGAAATAGCGTTGCAGAAACCGAATGGTCCGGTGTGTTCCTGGGTGGCAGGAGAAATGAGCCGTATGGGCCCAATGAAGGACTTGAGACCTGACCGTCTGGG
Organism: Oreochromis niloticus; assembly: GCF_001858045.2. NCBI lineage: Eukaryota > Metazoa > Chordata > Actinopteri > Cichliformes > Cichlidae > Oreochromis > Oreochromis niloticus. The sequence goes on from NW_020328490.1 coordinate 151,422, forward strand.
GAACAAATAGCCGTCAGGCTGGCCCCCCTCCCGGGTCGGGTTCTGTCTTCTGAGCCTCCCAAACAGCCGCCTCAATCTCCCAGGAGATGGCTCCCACGGTGCAGGTTGCAGGTAAGATACCCATCTTACCTGCTGGGGAGAGACGGCGAGAGAAGAAAGCACAGGGGTGCAGCTTACCTTTCCTCTGTTGAGATAGAATTGCACCCACCCCGGAGTCGGAGGCGTCCACCTCCACCACGAACTGCTGTGTGAGGTCGGGCTGAATCAGGATGGGTGCTGAGGCAAACCTCCTCTTGAGTTCCTGAAAGGCTGTCCGGGCGGCATCATTCCACTGAAAGGGAACCTTGGGTGATGTTAATTGGGTTAGTGGTAACGCTACCTTACTGAAATCCGGAATAAATCTTCTAAAGAAGTTCGCAAACCTGAGGAACCGTTACAGCTGGCGCCGATTGGGTGGTTTGGGCCATTCCACCACGACTTTGACCTTTGCTGGATCCGGGCGGAGGTCCCCCTTTTCTATTATATAACCCAGGAAAGCGACTGTGGAGACATGAAACTCGCATTTTTCACTCTTGACGAATAAGCGGTTCTCCAGGAGACGCTGCAAAACCTGTCGGACCTGGGTTTTGTGCTCGGCCTGGGTTTTGGAGAAGATCAGAATATCATCAAGATACACAAACACAAACCGATTGATGAAGTCCCTCAGAACGTCATTTACCAGGGCCTGGAAAACTGCCGGGGCATTAGTAAGACCAAATGGCATGACCAAATACTCAAAGTGTCCCAGGTGTGTATTGAATGCGGTTTTCCATTCATCGCCCTCGCGAATACGGACCAAGTGGCAGGCGTTTCTTAAATCCAGTTTACTAAAGATTGTGGCCCCTGGAGGAGCTTGAAGGCAGAGGTGAGGAGCGGCAGCGGGTACTTTTTCTTAACTGTTATGTTATTCAGTCCGCGATAGTCTATACACGGTCGAAGAGTCTTGTCTTTCTTTTCTACAAAGAAAAACCCTGCTGCAACAGGAGAGGAGGAGGCGCGGATGAAGCCGGCAGCAAGAGACTCCGTAATATATCTCTCCATAGCTTCTCGTTCGGGAAGCAAGAGGCTATAGAGACGGCTAGTTGGTAACGGGGCGCCAGGGAGCAGATCAATAGCGCAATCATAAGGTCTGTGTGGAGGCAATGACTGAGCCCGGTCCTTCCGAAAAACCTCTGCAAGGTCGTGGTAAACAGGAGGGACGTTAGACAAGTCGGCGGACACAGGCTGCTCAGAGGAGACCACTGCACTAGGGGTTAAGGCCGCCTTAAGGCAAGTCATGTGACATGTGTATTAAGGAGGTGGGTTTTTGCAGTGAGAGCTTTGAGATCTCCATTTGAGAAGCAGCAACAACTCAAAGGTAAACGTTATACTGGAAATCTGTTAGCTTTGTCCTTTTTAATAAACAGCTCATAACTGTAGAAATGAAAAATGTAAGAGAAGAACTTCAAATCCCGAGTGTGGGAGGACGGAGAAGGATCAGCTTTATTTGGAGATTATGTATCGGAATTTCAGGAGCAGGACCACGCCTCCAAACACGCTCCTTCCGGCTGTCATCTATATAGGTTCCCCCAGTTCTGCAAGCTGATCATTCTCGTTTATGTGCCTCACCCACCCTCCCTCCTTGGTCTCTATACTTTAACTTCTTCACTTCTATTTAGTACACGAGGATCTGCCAGGCCCGGGAGCCATCGCCAGTCCCCTTTAAGGCCTTCCCCAAACCGCACCTCAATTCATGTCAAAGCATTCACTTTTACCTACTAAATCGCTGTCAAACCTAAAATGAGGACGTGGGCCCAGCTAGTGAATTCAGATTTGTGATGATTGTGTTCTTTTTGTGATTACAGGAGCTGCCCTCAGATTCAGACCTCAGCACCACCCAGTGAAAGCAGACAAATCATCCATCGTGTTCACTGCAAAATTAACGGATGAAAACAGTACAAAGGTTAAAGTACCACATGTGCTATCAGTGAAAGCTGCAGCTGTTTTACTGATAAAGAGTCAAAGATTGATAAAGGCAAAGACTCAAAAGGATTCATCACTGCTGTTACTGTGTATATCAGCATTAACAGGACCTCAGTTTGGTGTTTCAGAGAGCTGCTGATCTCAGACCTGCACAGCTTCTGTTTTAAACACTGAATTTACTCAGCTGCATGAAGAGCACATGAGATTTTCTCTGACACCTGATGAAGGTCAAAGGTCAGGTTTGAACTACAAACTTGTGATCTGGAATTCTTTCACTGTTTTTGCCAATAGTGTGTTAAAAAGTAAATAAAGTAATTCCGAGTCATTCATACCAGAGTAACCACAGAGGATCATATATTTAAATATATAACTGTCTACAGGACTGAACAGAATATCTTTATGTAAAAGCCCGGAGCCTGCTGCAGTGCTCAATATGTACAGTGAATGAGAAATTACAAGGAACGCTTACAACAACTATTTACATAAGTGCTCTTATCTCAATCAACATATCTTAATTACAAATGGCTCACACGTTACAAAAAAGACCACACCTCAGGATTTTCACACAAATGCTCAGAAGTACAAACAGGTTGCTCTTTGTTGGATGTAGAGGAGACAAGGAGAGGTAGGTGGCTGTCCATTCAATCGTCCAATCTGGACATCGGCAGCCTGTTTGAATCAGAAAATTACAAACACACTCAGATGTTCTGAGATGTGCACACTCAGGAACTTAGTGCTGCTTTACCCTCTCCACAGCAGCACTACTGATGGTTAGTCGTGTGTGCAGGGTGTGAGTTCTCCTGAAGTCTATGATGACCTCCTTACTCTTCTCAACATTCAGGGACAGGTTGTTGTTGCTGCACCACTTGGCAAGATGTTTGTAATCTCCTCTCTGGGTGGTGAAAACATAGTCCAAAATGTTGTTTCCCCGTGTGGGAAATGTATGTGTTTGTGCAGTTTGGGAAGCACAGTCTTTGGGTCTGCATGATTGAAATCCCCCGCTAGCACGAGAGAAGCATCTAGGTGGGCCATCTGCTGCTCACTGACATGCTGATACAGTTCATTCAGTGCCTCACTCCTTTTGCTGTTATTGGAGCAGGGAAGGAAATGAAAAGCCACAAACAGTATGGCTGAGGGCAATATTTGGATTTTAAGAGCAACAGGTATTTATATGAGAGTATAGGCGTAAAGCTGTTCTGATCCACACTCCAGTCCAGAAGGTGGCAGTAATGCACCTGAAGTTATTTGCCAACCGCCATAAAAAGATAGATGAAGAAGAACAAGGGCCAGCGCGGCCTTTAAATTCGGCTTCCAAAGGATGGAGGCTAGAGCATGGAGCCGCAGGAGCAGCAGCAGCAGCCGCAGGAGCAGCCGCAGGAGCCGCAGCCGCCCTCGCAGCCCTCGCCCCAGCCGCCCTCGCAGCACTCGCCCCAGCCGCCTCGCAGCACTCGCCCCAGCCGCCTCGCAGCACTCGCCCCAGCCCACGCTGGGGTAAGTCCATTCATGAAGGTTCCGTGATGAATAGACAAGATGGCGCCAGTGTGTGTGGCTCGCCGTCTGTCTCTTCCCCTGCTGTGTTTGTTTGTGTTGTTTTTTATTGCTAGAGTCAACCCTCTTTTAATGTACAATCGCCAAACTCTGTTGGACCTCCGACTAGTTGCCAGTGATCTTACCAATACAACTTATACTGGACATAAGACGTTACCTCCATTCCTATGTGGGATACCAGCTAACCTTTGTCGGACCCTGGCCCCAGCCTCACGGCGAAAGCGTTTCAGACGCCGGGGCAAACGTAGCGGTCTGCTCGTGAAACTTAAGGCGTACTTGGTGCGCTCTTCCCCAGCTCCTTGGAACAAACGTGGATCTGTGCCTCATCATGTCTTTTCTCCGCGCTCTCTGGAGCCCATCGATGCCTGGCTGGTGCCTGTTGTTGGCTCGGATCAGATGTCCCAGCCGCGAAAGATTTTCCCTCATCTTCGTCGGCGCGGTGCGAACCTACAGAACCTGCGGCCGCTGTGTCGGGTCTCGCAGTCAGCCACGAACACGCTGACCTCCACCAGGTTTGGTTTGGTGAACACTAGATCGCTGAGTAATAAAACTTTTATTTCAAGGGATTTATTTATGACCCAAGGACTGGATTTCCTCTGTATAACTGAGACATGGTTGAGGGCCGGTGAGTCCAGCGTTTTCACAGATCTTTTACCTGATGACAGCTGCTCTTTAAACTCTCCTCGAATATCAGGCAGAGGAGGAGGACTAGCGGTTGTTTTTAAGAAGCAGTATAAATGTAAACCACTGCCCTTATCAACATTACGTAGTAGCTTTGAACTGTGTTTGAGCTGGGTCGCTCTCACACAGTGCTCTGTGCTGTGGTTTACAGACTCCGCAAATACAATAAGGACTTCTTAAATGACTTTTCTGATCTGTTGGCTGAAATTATGCCAAAATACGATCATGTCCTTATTATTGGGGACTTCGATATTCACGTGTGCTGCCCTGACCAGCCAATGGCAAAGGACTTTTTAAATCTTATTGACTCTTTTGATCTTGTGCAACCTGTGTCTGTGCCTACACAAAAATATGGGCACACGTTGGATCTTGTTTTAACTCACAATTTACCTGTCTCTAACTTAGAGCTATGGTCGGATCATAAGCCTGTCTTGTTGAGGTTTCCCTTCCTTGTACCAAAGTTAATCTTCCTCCTGTTGTTGCTCGGTGCTGTCGTATTTTTAATCCTTCCTCTGCAGGTCAGTTCTCTATTGTTTTAATCAGAATTGCTGCCTTCCTGATTCCATATGTAATGATACAGAAGAGCTGAGTACATGGTTTTACTCAGTCTGCCAAACTGTTTTAGATTCGCTGGCCCCTTTAAGCTTAGGCAAGTTAAAGCCAAATCTGAACCCTGGCTGAATGGAGACCCCAGTGCTGCCAGAAGAAAGTGTAGGAGAGCTGAACGTAAATGGAAGAAGGATCAACTGCAGGTGGCATACCAAATATTACAAAATTACTGGAATTCCTACCAGAAGACTGTAAAAGATGCTAAGAGGAACATTTTGCTGCTATTATTCATATTATCCTTCATGTTCCACAGACTGTTGGTGTTGAGTCCTCTCAGGAACTTGTGAAAACTTCCTACACTTCTTTATTGATAAAGTGCTCTCTGTGAAAGCGCAGATTTCCCAGTCCGTTCTCGACCCTTCTACCCCTGTCCCTAGCTCTGCTGTCTTTGACAGGTTTGAGCCAGTTTCTTTGCTGTGCCTGCAGCAGTTGGTTGCTCATCTGAAGCCCTCAGGTTCCCCTTATGATGCTCTCCCTCCTTGATTTTTTTTCCCAAAGAGGTTTTTCTCACTATAGCATCAGTTGTACAATCCATTGTAAGTAGTAGTCTGTCCTCTGGTGTTGTACCTGTCAATCATAAACATGCAGTGATTCAGCCTCTACTCAAGAAACCTGCTCTTGATCCTGATATTATTGCAAATTACAGACCTATTTCCAAACTGCCTGTTATCTCAAAGATTCTTGAAAAGGTAGTTTACAAGCAATTAATGTCCTTTTTAGAAGAACACGGTATTTTAGAAGTTTTCCAATCTGGTTTTAAAGCTTTACATAGTACCGAATCTGCCCTTTTAAGAGTTTTTAATGATGTGTTTTTAGCAACTGACTCAGGTGACTGCGTTTTTATTGTGCTGTTAGATTTAACTGCTGCTTTTGATACAGTGGATCATCTTTTAAGTGGGAAATAAATCTGGGAGTCATCGGCATAAAGTGGAAAGAAATCCCATGCTTCCTGAAAATAGACCCAAGGGGTAGGAGATACCGAAAACTAAGTATAAATTTAAAGGTGATCGTGCTTTTGCTGTAGCTGCTCCAAGTTGTGGAATGCACGTTAGGCAGGCCTGTTCTCTTACTGAGTTTAAAAGTCTTAAAACGTATTTATTTGCTGAAGCCTTTGGCACTGATTAAAGGGGTTGACTCAATTTGTTTTAACACGTTTTAATTTATTGTAGTTATTTTTATTTATCTTATTTTTAACTTTCTTTACTTATGCTATTAGCATGTACAGCACTTTGTGAACTCTGGTTTTATTTTAAAGTGCTTTATAAATAAAGATGGTATGGTATGCATTTGGGGCCTGTCTATTTACTGAATGCACCCCTTTGTTATACATTACTGTGTGTATGTTAAGATTAGAAGTACATGTAGTATTGCTTTGTTGCAACAGAAAGTGGACATATTTCACTTTCTGTTCGGTCACTTTTGGCTTCTTGACATTACTGAAAGCACGGGCCTACTTTATCCAAGGATACAGTGCCATATGGCTGCCAGTGAAAACTTGTTAAGGCCCCAGGGGCTTTTTGAGCTTCCTGCTCTAAAATAAAATACAAAATCACAACAAAGTAAAATGTAAGATGCAATGGACAGGGCAGTGCAAAAAAGTTTCTTAAGTCTTCTAACAGCTTGTTAAAGTATGCTTAGACAGTTTTTTTTTTAACTTTGCCCGCAGGATAAGAAGAAACGCAAAACTCGCCGGGGTCGGAGGGCGAAATTCAGAAGAGCTGCCGTTTCAGAAGTAACATCCCGTATGATATGAAATAATAAATGGCAGGCCCTCAAAGCCTGATTCCCAGACCCGAAAGGGAAAGCTCAGGTATCAGGCTTGGGGACTGACTCATGTCATGTCATTTTTGAGCTGATAAAACAGGATGCAGGGTCATTTTGTTGACCACTGCAGCTTTGGGGGTTGTACAGTGTTGTTTGAGACCATGCTGGAGTCACTTGGAACAAAGGTTGTGGACAAGGTAAAGTTGGGCAAAATTTCATAAATGCACCCTCCTCAGGGTGCATTTATTCGCAGCTGGCAGAAGGCCAGAACTGTTTGTTTATGGACTTATGTTTATGATGTGTCGACCTCTGGATCGACCTCCTGATATGTTGCTTTTCGATTAGTTTTATTCTGGTTTTTGTTTCATCCAGGTCTCCTTGGTTATGTGTCATGTGTTTCCTGTCTGTGTCGTTCATGTTGTCAAGCTTGTTATGCCTACATCTCTCCATGTTTCTTGTTTTATTTTGAAAGTGTAGTTTCCATGTTCAATGTGTTTTGTTTGACTTCCCTGTGGCGTCATGTTGATGTGCGTCAGCTGTGTCTCCCCAGATGAGAGGAGAAAAGGCCAAAACTAGCTTTTTTTTTTTTTTTTTTTTTTTTTAAACTGTACCAGATTGTGCAGAATGAGTGTCACTGGCTGCCCACTTGTTACTGCTCTAATCCCCGTTGTTGTTCTCTCAGCTTCTGTCCCCTTGGTGTGCCTTTGGAATCTGATTTGTAGTTGGTGAGGTGAGGTGACCTCTTGATGGATGCGTGCAGCAAATTGAGGGTACATGCAAATGCACAGAAATTAAACATTGAATAAGCTGAGATACACCAGCTTTGGTTTCCTTATTTACTATGCTGGGCATTGTTCAGATACAGAAACGTGGTGGAGAGTGTGACATGCTCCGTATGATGTATGGGGCGATCGTGGCTCAAAGAGTTGGCAGTTCGTCTTGTAACCGGAAAGTTGCGGGTTCGAGCCCCAGCTCCGACAGTCTCAGTCGTTGTGTCCTTGGGCACCTACTGGTGATGGCCAGAGGGGCCGATGGCGCGATATGGCAGCCTCGCTTCTGTCAGTCTGCCCCAGGGCAGATGTGGCTACAACTGTAGGTGTGTGTGTGTGTGTGTGTGTGTGTGTATGAATAGTGGAATTCTAAAGCGCTTTGAGGGTCTCGAAAAGCGCTATATAAATGCAATCTATTATTATTATTATTATTATTATTATTATTATTATTATTATTATTAATAACTGCAAAAACCCACCTCCTTAATACTAGATAAATACACTTATCTTTGGTGATGATTTGCTTAAAACAAGTGAAATTATCTGCCAGTGGGGTAAGTGTGTGGTTTTTTTTTTTTTTCTTACTAAGATTTCTTGAAATAATTTAGCTTTATTTAAATCTTCTTAAGTCTTTTACACTTATTCCAGGCAACAAATCAGAACAATTGAAATTTAAAATAAAATTTAACCACTTATTCTAGGGAACAAATAAGATAGTTAAATCTTAAAATAATCCTTACACACTTATTCCAGGCAACCAATCACGGCAATTGAAACCTAAAATAAGCTTTAACCACTTGTTCTAAGCAAAATGTTGAAGAAATTAAATCTGAAAATGGGCATAAAACACTTATTCTAAAGAACAAATCAAGGCAAATAATCTAAAAACTAGTACATTAAATCATTTTAAAGAAACACTGCAAAATTACCCATCTTAAATAAGTTAAAAAATATTAGATTGTAGTCTAAATCTTCTTAAATTTAGTGAAATAATCTGCCAGTGCAGTAAGAAAATTACACTTGATAAGAATTCTCAAAATAAGAAAATATATCTAGACTTTAGACAAGTAAGAGATATCTTAAAACAAGTCGTGAATTAGCTATTCCAAGAACTCTGTTAAGTCAAACCCAAAATAAGTCTGTAAGTGCTTTAATTAAGTTTTCATTTTTTATGTTACTTTGAGAGAAAAGCTCTTAAAACAAGACCCACTAAACAAGCGAATTCTTCTTTTAATCTTAAACAGGACAAAGCCTGTATACCAAATGAAAGCAGGCAAAGTATACTGTGTGCATGACCTTTATTGGAAACAAACTCTCCAAACAGTAACAAATATTTCAGTCAATCATAGTATACAAAAATTTAAAGACACATTGTAAGTGTAACATTGTTATTTTGTGTTCCTTTTAGAACTGTTAAACCAGTTAACTACTCAACATATAAAATGAGCATTTGAAATTTTAAACAGAATTTGCAGAACAGATGTGTTTAAAGAAAAAAAGTACTTTTATTAATGTAATACAGAACAAAGAATTAAAAAATAAATAAATAAATTCAAGTATCAATTTCAACTTCAAAGCTATCAGGTCCAAACCTTCCAACACAGACCTAAGCTAAATCTTGTTCAAACAGCTCTATGTTTCAATAAAATTCCTACAGCCTGCCATGACTTTTTTGTATGAGCCTGTGGTGTCTTGCTCATGGATTTTGTCTTTTAACGCTTCTGTCTGAATGACAGACAGAAGCGTTGCCACACATTTAGGATAGGTAAGATGCAGGGTGTAGTAGTATGCCATAAGATACAGCAAACCTTCTCCAAGGTCATCTGTGGCAAATGTGGTGATGGGAGTGGTTCAACTGCAATAAGACAGCGGGACCCTTCAAAGAGCTGAACAGGGCTGACGCTGGATCTTCTGTTGGCAAAAGAAAACAAAGACAAATTGTACATGTACGGAGAAACTCCAAAGCTATCAGGGTAGTTCAAATACTTAACCACAAGTAGACTTTACTTTATTGATCCCTTTGGGGTGCACCCCTGGGGTGATATTGAATGATGACAACCATAGATCAGATGCGCTACAGACCATATTAATGTATTTTTCTTTAGATGCGCTACAGACCATGACAAATACTGTATAGAAAATCCCAAATATTCATGTTTGAAAAATGTAATAAATTCTGCCTCATCACTGTTAGGATTATGTCTTTACACACTTCAGGAAATGACAAAGGTACTGCACCTGTGATAGTTAAATATGTAATTATTTCCATTTTGTTTTTAATTTCTTTATGATTTTCTTTATTATTTTTTTATTGAAATTTTTGATCTATCAGTGTTTGTGCCATTTCAGATTTCTGCACACTTTTCCAAATATAAACTACATTGTTGCAGGACTTGCATGGATAAAAAGGCCATATGCCAAATAAACTGTTAAAGTGAATGCTTTAGGGACATTATTTGATAACAAATATGAAGAAACCAGACCTGAAGGACATGAATCAGTGCTTCACTGACATGTCCCATCTTCTTGGGTGGTGCAGCTTGTGATAGGAAGAGAGTTGGTAGTGCCCTGAACAGGGCTATGTTTAAACAGAACAGGAAAGAAAGAACTAAATCAACTTTCAGTTCAATATTCAATATTATTGCCATAATTGTAATCGTTCACTTACAACTGTTGTCACCAGAACTGCTCCTGGGTGGCAAAAGCATGTTCGATCCACCACTTGAATCTGCATCATAATCTTCTCCCTGTCACATGGTGAGATATCCATGAGACACCTTTTCTTTAGTTTCATCCTAAATAAGAAAACAAAAATAGTTATATTACAGGAGTCCTAAACAAAATGTGTTGTGCTAGGTGTTTTTCAATCAAAAGCGGCAAAACTTGCCTCTTTGTGAACTTGAGCCCACAACTGTTTCCTCCTCATAAAATTTTCAGGCCCTGGAAGTAGGTCCCTTAAATCGTCCCTACTGAGGGTGTGGAGCAAGACCTCATCTATGTTGGCAGCTGTAAATAAGTCAGTAAAAGTTGTACATCTCTTTTAAATGTATACATTTCACTGTTCTTCCATGGTTAAGTCTTATAAAATTGCTCACATAAAATTTATGACAAGGCTATTCCAAACTAGTTTTCAAACTAAAACTAATAGTGCCCAACTGCTTGTCAAGTCATTCAACAAATGATCAAAGCTCAGATTAGGCCACTTCATCCATAAGAAAAAATATTACCTCGGTTCAGCAAGGTTAAAGTGACCTGATTTATATTAATAGTTTACAACATAAATAATTGGAAGTAAGTTCACATCTCCAACTTACAATAGTTTATATGATTAATCATGATCTGTCGGAAATGAAGCTTAAAGTAAATCTATAGGTAAAGATGTCATTCATAAATGTGCATTATTTTATTCCCTTGTGTTATCTTTAATTTCATTACCCAAACTGGACTTGCAAATAAAATTTGAATAAACTCATGTTGGTTAAATGTAATTTTGAGAGTTAACTCTTGATGACTTAAGTAAATCCTCATTTAAGTTAAATATAGATCTGTCCAACACCCCTGTCTTTTTCCATAACAAAAAAAAAAATTAAGCAGCAGAGAACGCTGGATGTAAGCCGACAGTTTGACTGGTGCTGGAGCTGTAGGCTTAAGTTATCCATAAGTGAATTCGAAAACGGCGTTGTAAAGTTACGAGCCCGATTGTGAGATTTGTCTCAAACCAGTATCGGTCCTCCCAAGTTGCACACACAAACACACCAAGCACAGTGCAGACAGAGAGCGCGCGGCTTAAGAAAGGGGGGGAACCCCACTGCAGCTTTTTATTGTCCGTGGGTGGGACATGCAAAACTGACTTTTGCAAAGGCGGATATCAACTGTAGTTCTTTTGTTGTATAGCTATGTTAAGTATATGAAACTAAATTTACCCAACTAGCACCATTAATAATTTTAAACTCTCACTGCATGCTAACAATTCAGCATTCTGAATGAACTAAGCTAGCTAGCTGGCTGGCAGTTTTGGCTAACTACCCATTGGTAGTAAACTGATAATACTGCCTTGGTAAAACTTAATATTTGACCACGACTGATGTTACTACAGTAAGTCAAAGCTAAAAGAACCTTAAATGTTTGCAAGCAAAAGTTAATTACCTTAACAGAATCCAGTCCGAACGTGCTCCCTCATGTCCTTCGCTCTGATTCAAACAGTGAGATAATGGATCTTATTTTAAGATATTTTTTTGTTTTACACTCTATCTAAAAGCTATTTTTGCTTGAAATAAATGTAAAATGGTTCATTTTAGATTTACAGACTAAATAAGAAAAGTAATATATACTTGAAACAAGTCTAATCATCTCACACATGAGACTGGAAACTAGCTTGTAATGTTCAAAACAAGATGGACAAGATAATCTGGCTAAATTTAAGGCAATGAATCTTGTTAAGCTACAAGAAATTTGCTGCTTATTATTATTATTATTATTATTATTATTATTAGGACTCTGCATACTCTTTAACAACACATGCTGCACGTACATTCCAGATAATGTACACTCATCCAACATGACTGATGCTTTGAAAATACTTAGACAACTCAGGGATGCACAACAACAAGACTATGTTACAAACACAGAAGACTGGCTCACGTGGTTGTTAAGCGGCTCTTGGAAATCCCTGCTGTTTAAAGGACTTGTTTTAGTTGGTGTTTTACTATTGTTATTGTGTCTTTCTACTTCATGCGTCATACCTTGTTTGAAGAACATGGTGTCAAAAATGGTAACTGCTTCAATTAATGCTTACATCACCCTACCACAGAATGAAGAAGATGATAATGAGATAGACATTTGGATATAACTTATTCACAAAACCCACTAATTAATGATGTCCTGGCTAAAATGTTTTACAAGTGGCCATAGACTGATACAGTGTTAGTGAGTTGCTATGTATATGTATATATAGGAGAAAAGATCAAACAACAGGAGGGAATGTTGAAAGATTTTATTATGTTTATGTTTAGAAGTACATTTTGTTTAAGGTTTTCTAGATGTGTTTGCTCTTTTTTACTAGAGAAGTTACGTTGTGCAAGCTTTGTGTGCATTCCAGAGCTCTCTGACTTTCACACACACATCCTGGGAGCATGAGAGAGGTTGTACCTTCTCTTACTGATTTATGGTATAGGAGGACACCTACTCTGTATCTGTTTTAGTCTAAGAGCCTTTTGTTTAGATGGACCGCTAGACTCCTGGCACCAGCTTTGGGGAGTCTTCACGGGGTCATATCTCGACCCCCCCCACACACACACACACACACACAAGGTATACGTCATATGTTAATGAACCTATGCATATTCATGTAACCACAATAAAAGAGCAGTGTTACGGGAGAGCGGACGAGAGCAACTGAGGTCAAGCGAAGGAACGGCGCCTGTCCAGTTCTCTCCCGTGCACGTTAATTTGTAAAACCTGTCTGAGTGTCATTTATTCCAATCTGAGTTGCATTACAGGAAAACTCCTTACACTTTGAAATAGTAATTCAATTACAGTTACTAGTTACTTCTTCAAAAAAGTAACTGAGTTAGTAACTGAGTTACAATATTCTAAAAGTAATTAATTACTTGGAAAAGTAACTATTGCGTTACTTAAAAACAAAACAAAGAACGTTTAACCCTCCGGCGTCCAGGGTATAATTGGCCATTTTTTTTACTACTCTTGATTTTCTCTCCACATTTTACCTTTAAAAACTATTTACTTTGCCTTGTTTGGTATCATTCTTTTTAGCGCAACCTCACGTGCCTGAATTTACAGTTATGTTCTCATTTTATCATACTGTATAACCAGAATTGATCTAAAATCAGACAAAAAACATAAAATCACAGTAGAAAAAGTTATATTTTTACTGTAACAACCATAAACATGTTTAATGAATCATATTTCACAACTTCAAATGTAAATATTAATTGTCAATTTTAAAATCCTATGCACAAGTTTTGCAAACAACAAAGTTATTTGCATCCATTTACTTTTTACCCCCTTTTAAAATAACCATTTCAAATTATTTACAGAACAATCAGCTGTTCTTCAATAAGATGCCACACAAATTATTTGTGCCACTCCAAAAAATCATTTCTGTCCACTACAAAGGAGAACATCACAGCCTGATACCTGCAGGTCTGACAGCAGCAGGTGTATCACTCCTGTTTCTACCTGGAGACAGCAGTCGCCTCATTGTTCTGACACACAACACAAAAGTATCCACAACACTACACACTAACTACACAAGACAACACATTAACTACACACTCCAAACACGCTAAACGTCACAAATCTCTCACATCGCAAAACTCGCTCTCTCTCTTTCCTGCTCTCTCTCTCTCCCTCTCTCTTTCTCTCTCTCTCTTTCTCTCGCCGTCACTCCTAAAACTTTGTTTTGTTTTTTTGCTCATAAGCAGAGAGTGCTTGCTAGCGCTAACGTGGCGAAACTATTGAGGAAAAAACGCTGCGTATATATTGTTGATCATGACTCTTTTACGTGGCCTATCGACACAATTTTAAAACTGGCACCTTGTTGCTTTGTCTTTAAGTGGTCATGTGATTGGCTTACCACGATTACTTTATTCTTCCTCAGTCAAACAGCAGCACTCATGCGATTGTTTTGCCTCCTTAGCTCCAGGTGTTGTGCTAGACAGTGATCGTGATTACCGTCCGCGGAGCGCGCAGCTGCTTAAAGCTGTAGCGTCCAGATTACTTACAGCTACTTCCGTGCAGCTGATATAAGATGCGGTAAGCTGAACACAGCTTCAACCGTCTGTTTGTTGAAAAATAGTAACGGACCGCGTTTCCTTGTTAGTAACTGTAACACCGTTGTAACGATAGGAATAGTAATTAGTTAGATTACTCGTTACTGAAAAAAGTAACGCCGTTAGTAACGCCGTTATTTGTAACGCCGTTATTCCCATCACTGGTAAACAGAGAAGCCTTTTGTCTACATTTACATCATGAACACTTCTCTAAGCTGGTTGAGGTTGTGAGCCAAGAAGATCAAAACACCTTGATCCAATTTCCTTTACAAAGCTTTTTCTGCGGTGATAACAGGACAGGATAAGAGTTGTAAATGCAGATAATTCACCAGTTGACTCTAACCCCCACAGGATGCCTATAGTGAGAAGATTTGGGGGTTGTAGGAGTCATAAAGAAGGGTGTTGACCAGGCTACAGCTTTGAAGTTAGCTGAGAGCCACATGGACAAACAATAAAGTCAACTGATGTGTTTGAATGCCTATGTCTGTATACAGTTGGATTGTAGTGACATATGATTTTTGAGAATGTTGATTCTTCTTGTTTGACTGTTTACATTCAGTTGTTTACTTGCAGAAATACATAATGAATCACATGACAGGAGTAGATGCACCACAAGGCTGGATAGCTTGGTTAATGTCTGGTCCTTGGTGGCATCTTCTTTTGAAAATATTAACTCCTGATTTTGGACTGTTGAGATTGATTCGCTTATGTATAGGATGCATTTTACAGTGTATAAGATCAATGCGAACTCAGATGATTCCTAATACATTTGTTAATTATGTACTCTTACAACAATATGAATTGACTGAAATGAATGACATGACAGAAGCCTGTGTATAAATGACACCTGTGCTGAAAATGTCAAGCAAGAGGTGCATGGCTAAGAATATACTACATAGGAATAATTTGGAGCATAAAAATCACAACACAGGAGGGAATGTTAGAGTGAATTGTTAAATGTTTGTCATTTTTATGCTTACCATCCATCTCTACATTGTTTAACTGTGGGATGAAAAGAATTTCACTGTCCCCCTCCCCAGATTCTCGAGGTTCTGGGTGGGGGGCTGTAGTCTTTTATTACAGACACATCCTTGTGAAGGTCTTTTTGATGTAAGCTTCCTGCCCAGCAGGAGGTCTCACACACACACACACACACACACACACACACACACACACACACAGCACACACATTCTTACATACATACAGAAGTTCACACATATACATACAATGCCTTGTCTGAGAACCATGTGGGCGTTGTTTGCTGTGATGCGTTTTGTGTGAACTGTTTCTCAATAAAAGGCAGCGGGAGGAGGCCGGAGTTGGGGTCATTTTCGTAGTAGACACCAACGAGACCTCCCTTGCAAGGAAAATCGATCGATCGCTGACTGTCTTGTTTTCTTTCATGATGAATAAGTCTCTAAAACCAGCGGGGCTTGTGGAAACACAGACCCAACACAAGGGCCATTTGATTTTGCACCCCATCAACGAGGTCGGACCCAATTGTTCTGTGAACCCTTCCATGGCATCCCTGGTTAGGTTAGAGAGTCTCAGCACATTGTAGTGAACATAATTAATGCGATCAACATTCTTATTGGGCGTTATCCACATGAATATGCTTTCAAATCCTGAAGCTACTTGGTCCACTAATTTATACTCGTTTGGAACTCTCCTATTGAGTCGATCCAGGTGGGTGAATTCAGTCTAGGATCATAAACGTGTCCCCTGGGTCTCTTTTTGCCAAAATGTGTCTCTTACGTTTTGCTGCTAAAGTGCGTGTATTGCGTTGTGGAATGGCTTTTACCTTGTTTCCGATTAGCATGAGTGGAGCTCCCAGTCGCACCATAGCACACGTCCCTTCACTTCTCAGAGGAACCCGAACCAAAAGAGTGCTATGTCCACAGTAATAATACAACCTTACATTGTTTATGGTTCTTCCCGTGAGTGTGACAGAACACCAGCTTGGGTCAATTTCTCCCAATTTGTACTTTACATCATCCGTTGAAAACTTAAAACATGTATAGTTGTCTTTTCTTGGCATAAATGGTCCAATTGTTGTCTGCTTTGGGATTGGGGGAAATAGACTAGACAAGAGAGTGCAGTTGCCAGTACTCACTGCACCTTTAGTCAGCTGCAACATACAGTCATAGCCCCACTTGTCCTCTACATTGCAAAAACTCAAAATCTTACCAAGTATATTTGTCTTATTTCAAGTCAAAATATCTAATCACACTTAAAATAAGCCATAATAAGCTAAAGAGTAACGTTTCAGTGATATAGGAACTTGTTTTTAGACAGTACATCTTGGATATCTTGTTAAGTAAAAAACTCTTGAAAACATATTGTTTTGAGTCATATCTCACACAAAACAAGCTTTTTTTGGAATTTCATAAACGTTTTAAGCTGCTGTGTTATTTGTAAAAGCTGTATCATCTTGTTCAAGAAATAGACCTAACTTGAATCAAGACATCAAATCTACTTTATTGAGAACTGCAGGTTAATAACATGCCCAACATTGCATTATTATGAGTCTTAGTATCTTAAGCACAGTGTATTTATTTTTCTTACATACCAGTCAAACCATATCAATGTGACATTGAAAAAGAGGCAAAACACTGAAATTGTTTCCCTCTCAGTTGTGTTGCACTGAACAGATTGCGCCAAAAGTAAAATAAAAGTAAATAGAACAATAATTTTTGCCAGTGTTTAAAAACATATTTCAGCCCACATATTCACAAAAGACTCAAAAATGATGTTTGATGATGTCAGTGAGATCATACTTCACTGGAATGTACTTGCTGTTACTAAAGTTTACATAGTGGTATGCTGTATAATCAACAAGATTTCCAGCATCCACAAAATATTTGCCTGAGCTAGACAGGGAACTTCTACCTCATAAGCTAAATATTGATCATTCCACCCAACTGTAGAGAGAGGCTGGCATTCAAAACAATACACAGATGCATTTACAATATAGATGTTTTTAACAAGTGCAAACTCTGGAGCATCATTTATGACATCAGAAATAACCAAAGATTTTTCACACTACTCTCTGGAGAGCTTTGCGGTTGTAAGCGGTGCTGTTGCCATACCAGGTGGTGATGCATCCGGTGAGGATGCTCTCAATGGCACAGCGATAGAAGGTCCTGAGGATGCGGGGGCTCATGCCGAATCTTTTCAGTCCTGAGAAAGAAGAGGCGCTGCTGCGCCTTCTTCACTGTTTTGTTTATTTGTTTGTTTATGTGAAAGTTATTGTTTCATAGAGAAAGTAATCTTGGACATAGAGGTGCGACAACAAACCTTGGGTTGTGCAAGGTTTTCTCATGTGAGGCAGAATTTCAGGAAGCCAAGTGTTTGATAGGTTTTCTGAGAAAGTAATGTTGAAAGAATAAATGTTGACATTACTGAGTTAATGTTGATAAATGTCAGTGGATCTGCTGTGGTCCTGTAAAGAAACATTGCTGGTTGTGAGAAGTATTGAGTGAATATTTCTGAGTCTACTCTGAGTCAGTGCAGGCGTCAAGGTTGACTGATTTGACACTGAATGTTGCGTGTATCACTGCCTGGCAGATACCCAGGTTTTGAAATGGTGTCGGATCCCATGATTTTCAGGTGATGAATTGCCTGACAATAGGAGTCAGAAAAGGACTTTTTGATGCTATATTTTGTGTGATTTGAGAAAGCTTGTGTTCGAATAGACACACACACACATTCATTGCAGCTGTTGGGTGTGAACAACTTCCTCTTAATTTTAAACTGCGACACATGTGTTCATTGAACTAGAACTTCAGCAGTGAATGAGACGGGATTTAGAATTTCAGAAAATAGTCAGAAACGGTTTTGTGGCTCTTGGTAAACTGATTTTGAAGGAAAAAATCAGTGTTTATTGTGCTGGAGTAACAGATCCGGCGTGGTCTGAAGTGTAGAATCAGCTGGGTGTACAGCGTTGTTGATATTAACAGATCCGGCGTGGTCTGAAGTTTGGTGGATCCGCTGAGGTCCAGAAGAATAGTCAGTGCGGACTGTGTTGGTTTGAATGTTGATAAATGATCCAGGAAGAATTGCCCTGGGTCTGTCTCTGTGTGTGTGTGAGCTGTTGAGTAACAGCCTACGCAGTTAGAATTGGGTGCTGGTTACTTCCTCTTTTCAGTTTCGAAAAAGAAGAGTTTTGGTTTCACTTTAAAGTTTGATTACGTATTACTGGGTGAAACACGGTTTCACTTGTGATTAGGGAAATAATATGCTTACTTTTGGGTCTATGAAAATCGAATTACAGTGGGTGATCTCTGTGACAACATACAGTGTTGAGATACTGGATGTTGAATTGTAGATAGTGGATCTTGACGTTTTGTTTTTATTGATTTTAAAACCAGCAGAGAGTTTATATTTGCTCAGTCTTTTGACTGCCTGAGCTGACTTCCTATTTCTCAGTGAACAGCTGTGTGCAGCTGAATTAAAGAACTGAGAGAACAGAGGGGGTGATTTTCAAGCTTTGTGCGTGTTTACACCAAAAGTGGCTGGTTTGGTGCATTCATGAGGTGAATGCAAGATTAACATTGTTGAGCTGATAATTGTGGTTGGCTTGGTGCATACTTCAGGTGAATCCAGTATTGACATTGCTGGGTTGACTATTGTGTTTCACCCTAGAGTGAAAACAGAAACTGAAGCAGCTGAATGAAGACACACTGGGCCAGTAAGTGAACAGGAAGACCAGTGCAGAGATGAAAACATTGAAAGAGAACCACAGTGAGTGTTGCAAATGGATGATCATGTGCCAAGGAATATCCGGTTGGATGAAAGAGGATGTAAAGAGCATCCTAAAGTCTTTGCAAGATTTGCAACAGGAAAATAAGAAACTAGAGGGACAGATACAGACTCTGTCCATAAACAAAGAGGAACTGGAGCTCCTGAATGATGTACCATATAACCAGTGTTGGGTAAGTTACTTTAAATTAGTAACTTAGTTATATTACTAGTTACTTCTCTAAAAAGTAACTCAGTTACTTCAAGTTACTCGTTACTTTCAAAGTAATTAGTTACTAGGGAAAGTAACTTTGGTTTTACTCAGAATTCTCTGTTAATGTGTTGCTTCTGTAACTGGATACCAGCAAGATTGCCAGTCTTCTAGCTTGCTTACTTGCCACAAGTGCACTGTGCCACCTACCAATACATAGGAAAAATAATGTGCACATTTCCATGAGAGAAATCCCACGCCTGGACCGTCGTTGACCGCCGCCATGATTCTAGCCTGCTTTTTACATCCAACACAAAAACTGCAGTCGTGGTGCTTTTGATTGTACTCAGAACTTGGAAATTCTGCCTTCTGAATAGGAAGATGTAGGTAACACCAGACTGCAGATGAGCTGCATACAGAGCTGGACTGGGACAAAAATCGTCCTGGGCATTTTGACTAGAGACCGGCCACCATTATAGGAAAAATCATAAAGCCTTTGAATGAAAACAAACACTGTTGTGACAGTGATGTACACTGTTCTGATGGTATATATGTATCAATCTATCAATCGTTTGTTGTAAGACTCAGATAATTATTTTTTAAAAGCGAGACATTTTAAATGAGAATAATAAGGAAAAGTATTTCCTTGTCCCCCTTTCCCTGTTAATGCCCTACCTGCCCCCCCCGCAACACTTTGCTAGACCCGCCCTGCACTGTTACCAGCTGTCAGCTACATAGAAAAGGATGCTGGTGTTATTTGTCTCTCAGAAACAGCTCATAACTTCCCTTCAACTCATTCATGCACCTAAAAGGTAAACCTGTTTCTCCATCACCTGTTCAGCTCTGATGATTCAGTAAGGACATCTCC